>NC_092876.1:57893255-58149978 GCF_028372415.1 Notamacropus eugenii
GACACTAAAAGATTGGTGGTAGCTTTAACAGATGTATGCAAATTTGGAAGGATGGATTTGGTGGAGGAAGAAGGGAGAGACAATAAGTTCTGTTTTGTACCTATTGACTTTAAGATGTCTGAGGCATCCAATTTGAAATATCTTAATAGGCAGTTGATGATGTGAGCCAGAAGCTTAGGAAAGAGAATAGGAGTGAACATATAAATCTGGGAGTCATCTGTGTAGAGATGATAATTAAACCCATTGGAGCTGATGAGAACATCAAGAGAGATATAAGTAGAAAGAGAGAGAGAAGGGTCCAGGATAGAGCCTTTGGAAATCCCCACTTTTAGGGGACATGGATGATGATTCAGTAAAGGAGATTGTGGTCAGACAGTAGGAGGAAAACCAGGAGAGAAAAGTGTCATGAAAGCCCAGTGAAAAAGATCATTCATGAGAAAACATTCAACAGAATCATATGTTTCATAGATGTCAGAAAGAATGAAGATTGAATATTTACTTTGAGATCATTGGTAATTTTGAAGAGAATCGTTTCTATTGGATGATCAGGATAGCAAAGTCAGATTGTAATGGGTTAAAGGGTGAGAAGAAACATCAACTGATATTTCTAAGGCTCTTTATAGTTTCCAGGTGCTTTTCTCAAAGCAGCCCTGTGAGGTCAACAGTACATGGGATATTATATTTCCAGATGAGCAAACAAAGAAAGGGGAAAACATCATAGGATCATAGATTCAGACACAGATTTAGAACCAGAAGGGATTTTACAATGAATAATCCTTAGACATGGGGAAATTAAATGATCTTGTCTATGGTTACATAGTTAATGAGTCAGAAGCAGGATTTGAATCCAGGTCCCCCGAGCCTAAGGCCAGCATTTATTTACTCGTACAATTCCTGCCTCCTCGCCCAACACTACACAGCTAGTATGTGGTAGAGCTGAGATTTCAGCTCCGTTTTGAATTCTCATTCCAGTTCCAGTGTGCTTTCCACTATCGGCATAACAATTCTTAGACACTACAGCTCTGCAATCAGGGCTCTAGGAGAGAGAATAGTCTATACTCCTCCCCCACAGGAGAAATCCCACAGGCATCATCATCTGTTTGCCATGGTCTAAGATATTCCTGGTTTTAAATGACACCTGCCACTCTCCTCCTTCCCTCTGGGGGAACTCTCTGTAAATTAAACAGCATTAAACACAACCCACACAAACATACCTTTTGTGTACACACAACCCACACTGACACATACACCAGAGACACCTACATTCACATAGAGACCAAGACAAACACAGCTACATAAACCTATATAGAAGCACACACCTAACAGAGAGTTCTCAATCATGGTAGCTAATTAATCAGACCTACTTTAGGACCACGGCAACCAGTGGAAAAGTAGAAAGAATCAGCCAGTTAGATTTTGTTTGTTTGTTTGTCTACACAGAGCCAAACAAGAGACTCATCACTTTTTTTTTAAACTGAATTGATTGACCCCAATCTTGGCCAAATTCACAAAACTGGTCGATTCCAGTTATAGCAGCTGAAGGCTGAGCAATTGATCAGAGCTCCCCTTGGTCAATTCCGTTTCATTGCTAAGGTAGCATACATAAGAGGAGCAATTACTGCCAAAGTTGTTTGCTGGGATTGTCTTCACCAGTGTAGATGGACCATTCAGCACCCTGAGAAGGGGTTTGGTGCTTGGGCTGCCCTTCAGTCTAGTGGTGGTGCTTAATTGGCATTTTCCTTAAGGACCAACCATTCATCACCATCTTCATTATTTTATTTGCATGTGTCATACACCCCCTCTCCCCCTAGGATGCTATGTGGCACAGAGGGCAGGTAAGTGAGGCCACAGTGCACAGAGAGCAGAGCCAGGAGTCAGGAAGACCTGAGTTCAAATCTGACCTCATTCACTTACCAGGCTGTGAGACCCTGGGCAAAATCACTTAATCTTGTTTGCCTCAGGTTCCTCGTTTGTAAAATGGACTGGACAAGAAAATGGCAAACCATTCCAGTATCTTTTGCCAAGAAAGCCTCAAATGGGGTCATGAAGAGTTGGATATGACTGAAACAACTGACCAACAATAACATATCCTTCATTAGAATATGAGCTCCATGAAGACAGGTAATCATTGGTTCCTCAAGCATTTGTTAAGCATCTACTGCATGCTAGAACCTGTGCTAGGTTCTAGGGATTTGTTTGTCATTTTTCACATCCAGATCTGTGATTTCTTGTGCTTCAAGAACTCCCAGTGAGGAAATTCCCACTGTCCATGCAGATGGGAAACTGCTCCCTAACTATGCCATTGAGAGGAAAAATGACTTTCCCTGGGGTATACAGCTGGTATACATCAGAGGTGGTCTGGGAAGGTGGATCTTGCTGATTCCCAAGCCAGCACTCTACCCAGTAGATCATACTACTTTTTATATGATACAAAGACCAAAATAAATGAAACTGCTCCTGAACTTAAGGGGCTTACATGCTACTGGACAGATACAATAGTTCTTCTAGTAACTAAATATAACATGGTTTGAAGTTAAACGTACTAACAACTGGGGATCAGGAAGGGATGGTGTCTTATTTCCTTTGCAGCCACCAAGCACAACAGGATCCTGCACACAGGAAACATTTAATAAAAAAAATCTTCCTTGATTCCCCCTGGTCCTTCCCCTTCCGCCTTCCATCTGCACCAATCTGACACATTTATGGTATCCTAGTATGTATTAAATAATAAATTGTATAATAAATAATAAATTTATATTAATAAATTATGTTAATTATATTATATTGTGATATTATATTAATAGATTATAAAATAAATAATAAATTATAAAACATATTAGAGTTTGCCAAGTACTTTACAAATATCTTGTTTCATCCTCACAATAATCATGTGAAGTAGGTTCTATTATTATTTTCCTTGTCCAGATGAAGAAACTGAGGCTGGGAGTTAAGTGATTTGCTCAGGATGACACAGCTAATAAGGGTCTGAGACAAGATGTGAACTCTGATTCCCTTGAGTCCATGTCTAGCATTCTATCCACCAAGCCACTCAGCTGGTTATCCAAGTCTACACAGCACAAAGAAGAAGCTTATGACACTTATTTAACTGGATGGAGTGGCATCTTGTTGGTGACTTATCCCCTTAGTAGACTGTACAATCCATAACAGCAGTGACCATAGCTTAGCTAAATTGTGTTCCTCCTCAACCAGAAGCTTGGTGCTCAAGCCGCTATACACAGCAGTAACTTAATAAAGGTTTTTGGAAACTAATGGAATGCAGTTCTGTATCTTTAAGTCAGCAGATACGTTGGGAAAAGCACTGGATTTGGATTTTTAGGACCTGGGTTCTAATGCCACCTCTTTTACATACACCAGCTATGTAATTTTAGCAATTCTATTAGTCTCCATTTTCTCCCCTATAAGATGAAAAGTTTGGATTAAATGACTTCTCGAGTTCCTTCCAGTTTTGCTTCTTCAGGCAGGGGCTGTCTTTTGTCTCTTTTTGTACCCTCAGCTCTTACGCAGAGTGCTTAATAGATTTTATTGAATTGAACATTAACATTTTCTCCATCACTTTCTCAAGTCTAGGTCATTAACAAAACAAAAAAAAGCCCTGATTTCTAGTTCTTACTAATTTTTGATGTGCAAAAGCTCACACTGAAAATTTAACTCTCAGCTCTTGCTCTGGTCAGAGCTGGCTGTGGCACATTCCTTCCTAGAAAAGGGCTTAGAGATCATCAAACACAGCCTCTCCATTGTATAAATAAGAATAAGTCACAGACAAGTGAAGTGAGGTGCCCAAGGTCATGCAGGAAGCAAATCAGAGAGTTGTATGTTATCTGAGTACAAAAATACATTTGGTGGCAGAGCCCATACTTAAATCCAAGTCTTCTGACTTTCAGTACAACATTCTGTTCATTGTACAAACCTGCTTGAGGCAGCTAGATGGTCCCATAGCACACAGATTGCTGGACTAGGAGTCAGGAAGACCTGAGTTCAAATCTTACTAGCTGGGTGACCCTGGATAAGTCAGTTCACCTCTCTTTGTCCCAGTTTCCTCAATTGTAAAATTGAACAAGGGGAATAAGAGAGGATGTTGTGAGAACTAAATCAGATGATATTTCTAAAGTGCTTATGATAGTGCCTGGCACGTAATAGGTGCTTAGTAAATGCTTCTTCCTTTCCCTCACTCTAAGTAGGCTGGCCAGTGAGGGAATCATCTGTCAGCCAGCTTAGTACTCTAAGTACTGAAGGTATCCTCTTCCAATTCAAGACCAATGATGCCACTTGTATGATCTCTGACAGATCACTCAAATCCTCTAGACTTCTCTGACCTCATAGGTCAAACTGTAAACTTGGACTTCATCAGGTGTTTCAGGTCTGGATTCTATGGATTTACAAAGGGTACACGGACTTGGATGGGGGGAAATGGCATCTTTATTTTTCACTAACCTTTGATTTCCTTTGTAATCCTTTGCATTTTACTTTATGCATTTAAAAACAGAATTCTGAAAACAGCTCCATAGGCTTCACCAGATTGCCAAAGGGGACTGCGATGCAAACAAGCTGAAGAACCCCTGATCTAGCTGGTCAACAAGGTCGTTTTCTACTCTGAAGCCTATGGTCCTCAGGTCTTAGCCAGCAAAGTCACAGTCAGCTTCTCACTGCTAGGTGTCCCCACACCAACCCCTTGCCTCTTAGACAATCAAAGCATGGGTCCCTGGTTGACTACAGTCATCAAAATATTCCCAGGAAAAAAGGCACCAGTACAAACTCCAAAAGTTTAAAAACAGGCATCCCCCCCACCTAGTCTGGGCACTGTGCCTGGCTGGCTCACCACTCCTACCCCACCCCATCCCCAGACTCCCCGGCTCCAGTTCAAGATCAAGGCTGGCTCAGTGAATCACCTAATTGCCCACGTGCTGTGGTATTGAAACAAAATCATCCCATCTCCTTGCTGCCAAAGGCATCAATTTTATTTAGTTTGCCAAGGACTAGGGAGAGATGCGTTTGACCTAATGTACATCTTGGTTTCTCCTTCCTTTGCTGCCAAGCCTCCCTCTTTACCTCTCTAGCATCTTCCAAGCCTCAACCTCTTCTTTGTCTTCCTCATACATTTTCCCCCCTCTTCTGGGCTTGCCCACCCTCCTTTCCCTCTCATGCTGTCTTCCTCAAGGTTCTTTGCCACTTTCTCTCATTCTTTGCTGCCTTCATCTCTCTTTTCTTTCATTTTTCTCCTCATTTTCCTGTTTCCTCACTTCTATTTGTTTCTCCTGCTTCCATTCTCCCCTCCTTTCATTTCTCCTTTTTTAGGACCATAAATTTGGATCTGGAAGGCATCTCCCAAGCCTTTTCATTTTACAAAAATGAGAACCGAGGGCCACAGTGGAAGTGACTTAGCCCGAGTCACAAAGTTAGTAAGTGATAGAGTTGGGTAGGATTCACTTGGGTCCTCATTTTTATTTATTTTCTCCTCTCATATTTTCTGTTCTTCTTGTCTTTCTTTCTTACCTTTTTTCCTTCCTTTTTCCTTCCTGTCTTCCCTTCTTTTTTCTTCATCTTCCCTTTTTCCTTCTCTGTCTTCTTTCTCCCATTTTTTGTTCCTTGTTTTCGTTCCCTTACACTCTTATTTTTATCCTTCTTTTCTTTCATGCTTCTTCCCTTCTCTTGTAGTCTTCCTTTTGTCCTTTCTTAATTTCATTCTTTTTCCCATCCTTTTCTCCTTTCTCTTTCATTCTTACTTCCCTGCTTCCTCCTTTCTTTGCTTCCCTTACTCTCTTCCTTTCTTCTTTTCCTCCTTTTTGTTTCCTTTTCTTCTTTTATTCCCTCTTTCCTTTCTGCCTTTTTTTCTTTTTTTGATAAGAAATGTAGTGTGATGGAAAGAATGCTGAATTTGGAGTAAGGGCCCTGGGTTCACGTTCTGTCTAGGTCATATAACAGCCACATTAGGAGGAGTCAATCCTAGCCAAGAGGTCAAAACCATCTTTGTATATCTTTCCCACAGCCCCCCTTCCAATTCCCTTCAGGTCTCATCTGCTTCCATTTGAAAGTAGCTTCTTTGAGGGCTGGGATTGCCTTGTTTCCCATATTTTTATCCCCAGTCCTTAACACAATATCTGGCACATATTAATCTCTTCATAAATGCTTTTTGCTTGTATCTAAGTTAGTTATCCACTCTGTGCCTCAGTGTGTCATCTGTAAAATGGAAATAATGCTACTTCTCATACAGGTTTGTCATGAGGAAAGCATCTTGTCAGTCAGATGTGTTATAGAAATGTGAAATGTTATTATTCCTTCCTCCTTTCTTTCATGTGGGGTATAGAAACAGCACGAGAAACTGAGAATGGTGGCATGTGTCTATAGTCCCTGGCACCAGGGAGTCCAAGGCTGGAGGATTTCTAGAGTTTGGGAGTTCTGCGGTGCAGTGCGCTAAGCCTTTGGTGTCTTCACTGTTTGGCATTAATATGGTGAGCCCCTGGATGTGGGGGCACGGAGACATCCAGCTGCTAATGAGGGACTTGAAACCAAAGAGAGGCGGATAGTGAGAGAGACAGACAGAGACAGACAGACAGACATATACAGAGAAAGACAGAGAAAGAAAGAGAGACAGACACAGACGTTCAAAGAGAGACAGAGACAGAGAAAGGAAGAGAGAGGGAGAGAGACAGACAGAGAAAGAATGAGACAGACACAGAGAGACACAGAGAAAGGGAGACAGTCAGAGAAGCAGAGACAGAGAGAGAAAGAGAGAGAGAGAGAAAGAGACAGAGACAGACAGACAGACAGAGACAGACAGACAGAGAGAGAGAGACTTGGGTTTTCACATTTTTCACAGGTTCATAGATTTAGAGTTGAAAGGAATCTTAGATATCAATGAATCCAACTCTAATTGTGCAGACACTTGACACTCACTAGCTGTGTGACCTTGGGCAAGTCACCTAACCCCAATTGACTCATCCTGGGTCATCTCCAGTCATCCTGATGAACATCTGGTCACTGGGTTCAGATGGCTCTGGAGGAGAAGGGAGGCTGGTGACCTGCACAGCCCTCCCTCACTCAAAGCAAAGTCAAGTGCAAGTCATGTCATTATTTCTCTGATGGCATGGTCTTCTTTGGCAACGAAGGATGAACACGCAATTTTGCAGATAAGAAGAGTGAAGCCCAAGGTCACATCACTAAGTATTCAAGGCAGGATTTAAACCCAGGTCCCTCTAACTCCAAGTGCATCACTCTATATTCCAGTCCTGCTATTAAATGTTATCTCTGGGCCACATTTTGTGTTCAGCTCACAGGATACCAATTTTACAAAATAAAACAAATTGAGTGATGTGCCTCTAATTCATATGGTAACCTCACCGAATTTCTCTCTCCTCCAGTTCCTTTATCTATAAAGAGGGGATTGAATGAGAGAATATTTTGGTTTTTCCATAATATCTAGGTCAGATGTTCTTAACCTAGGGTCTGTGAACTTTTTTTAGTTGATGATTGTATTTCAATAGAATTTATTTCTTTTGTAATCCTATGTATTTTATTTTATACTTTTAAAAACATTCTTCCAATCAGGCTCCACAGATTTTCCCAGACTGTGGCCAAGGGCTCCAGGATACACACCAGGTGAAGGATTCCTGCTCTCTCTCCTCTGACTCCTTCCTTTCTTCTCCATAGGCTTTCTCTCCCAACTGGCCTTCTCCGTGCTCCTTTTACCACCCTTCTCTTCCTTCTTAAGCATTTATCACTTCTCCATCTTCCTTTTCTTGTGAACCCAGATGCCTCAGCAACAAACCTCGAATAACAGGGCCCTGCCGAGAGCCTTTAATAACTAATTAGGGCTCCCTTGTTTCCCTACTTTAAGCTGTGGTCGGAGACTCCTAATCAGTGCCCATTGTCCCCTCCCCAATCTCCTTGATTGGGTCTCAAGAGGACTGTCTTACAAAGAATTGTGGGTAAAGACATTAATCCTGTGGCATGAGAACCTACTTCTCCAGTCTTTGCTCTAGGCAAAGAGAGCTCTCAGGGACTACACGGATGCCACTCCACTGCCTATGACCCCTCCTGTATGGCTGAAGGTCATCTTCCCCCCAGGGGAGGGAACCACATTACCAGGCTGCTTGCTGACCTCTGGAGTATAATACAGGCTAGCTCCCTCCACAAAGGCAGCTACCCCCCAGCGTTGTGTTGGGTCCTGTCTCTGTCAGGTCAGAGATCTGTAGCTGGGAGGGGCCTTAAATGTCACCTAGCCCACAACACTTATTTTATCCAATTGGACAATGAGGTCCAAAAAGGAGAAAGGCAGAGAAGGAATGATAGAGGAAGGAAGGAAGGAAGGAAGGAAGGAAGGAAGGAAGGAAGGAAGGAAGGAAGGAAGGAAGGAAGGAAGGAAGGAAGGAAGGAAGGAAGGAAGGAAGGAAGGAAGGAAAGAAGGAAGGAAGGAAGAAAGGGGGGAGGAAGGAAAGGAGAGACAGGGAGGGAGAGAGAAAGGAAGGAAGGAAAGAAGGAAAGAAGGAGAAAAGGAACTACCACCAAAGGAAGAAGAAAAACCAAAATAAAATATAATTAGGAAGTCTTTTTTTAAACAAATAAATCAAAATACAACACAACATAGAAAATGTTAACTTGTGGTTTTCTAAGGCAATATGTGGCCCGAAGGGATACATTTCTATTTGAGTTTTATACCATTGCTTTAGAACACAGAATTTCAAAGCTGGAAGGCTACTGAAAACATTAAAGGTCAACAGAATTTTAGGATTGATTTTATCTAATTTTTCTAATTCACAAATGAGAAATCTGAGATCCAGACAGGTAAAGTGATTTGCCTGAGATGATGTCAGAGCCAGGACACCAGCCTCTAATTCTAAATCCCAGTGCCCTTTTCACTGTACCACACTGTCTTATACCATGTGAGGTGGCAAATAATTTAGATGTCTGCAATCAAAAAACCAGAGATGTTAGAATATATGTGTATATATATATATATTCTCCTTTTACTTCTAAGTAAAAAATCAGTAACAGAAGTGTCAGTTTTATTACTAATTATGCAGCTACTTTATTGCCAGTATTAAAAAAAGTGAAGGCTAAAATGTCTAGGAAAGACTTAATTTAGTAAACAGTTTGGAACGAAGTATTTGTCTCCGTGATATTTCTTCAAATTAGAATTTTGCTCTGGGTGATTCACATCGTCCTTTTAATATATTATAACCAGCTAATAAAATCCCTGGATTCCAGGGGAATACGTCTCACTTCAGAAGGTAATTGTGTCACCCGGTGTATAGATGTTAGCCAGGATTTACAGTGACCATAGGAGGTCCAGTGGGTAGAACTCCACAAAGGAGAGGACAGGAGAAGCTCCCTTGCAGGAGCCCAAGGTCAATGCCATATTGGTTCACTGGCAGTCAGACAATCTTAGGCTCACAGAATGTCACAACCAAAAGGAGCCTTTGAGTATATACTGCTGGTGGTGGGAGAGACCTTAGGTAATAGTTTATCTAGGATTGGACCTTAGAACACCGAATGTAGAATATAGAATATTGGAACCAAAGGAGACCTGGAAAAATCCTTCACAGTCTGATGCCAACCTATCTTTCTAGGCTGATTACTCATTAATCTCTGTACATACTCCATCTTCCAGCTAAATTAGCCTATTTGCTAATCACTGAACATGCTTGATTTTCCATCTCCCTCCCCAGGCCATCTGTATGGATAGAAATGTTCTCTTCTCTCACTTCCACCTCTCGAACTCCTATATCTCCTTCCAAGGCTCAGCTCAGGTGCCATGTCCTCCATGAAGCCTTTGCTGATTCTTTCAATTACTGATGTTTCCCTAAACACAAAATTTTTGCATTTATTTGGATATATATATCATGCTTATATATAATATAAATATTCATATTTATATATATGATAAATATATTTATATATAAATTTTATATGTAATATATTATATAAAATATATTTTATATATTTACATTTGTTTTTCATATATTTTGTATTTACTTAAATACTTACATGTCTCATCCACTCCTCCCCAATAGAACATAAGCTCTCTGAGAGCGCAGACTACTGCATTTTGATTTATATATTACTGGTGCCTGGTGTGAAACATAGCACTCACTTGAAAAATAGATGTGGAATTGAAGTGAAGTGAATTGCATTGACTTTTGAATTGAAACGAAATTAGATTGGAAAGGGACCTTAAAGAACATTGTAATCAATTTCTCGCTTTGTCAAAAAAGGAAAGTGAGAGGAAAGGAAGAAACTGACTTCACCAAAATCACTCAGCATAACCAACAACAAATCAATATACATTTATTAAGTGTCTTCTATGTGCTAAGGATAGGCAAAAGACAATCCCTGCTGTCAAGGAGCTCACAGAATGATGGGAAAGGTAGCATGCAAAGAAAAACTTAGAAACAAAATATAAACAGAATAAATTTGAGATCACCTTGAAAAGGGGGCACATAGATTAAGGAAGACACAGGAAAAAAATTCTCGCAGATGATGGAACTTTATCTGACACATGAAAGAAACCAGAAAGGTGGATCATTCCAGGCATGAGTGACAGGCATTGAAAAAACATGCTGTAGGGAGATGGAGTGTCTTGTTCAGACTAAAGCAAGAAGGTCAGTGTCACCAGAATAAAGAAAAAATGAAGGGGAATAAAGAACAAGAAGACTAGAAATGTAGGAAGATGGTTAGGTTATGAAAGATTTAAAAATATAATAATAGTAGTAGTAAGACCAATGTCAAATATGACTCTTGAGCAAGACCTTAATTAATCCTCACATCAACTCAACCATCCAAACACCAACAGCATCACTTTTCTTCCATTTCCTAAAGCCATCCTACTTACAGTCCCCTGTTTGTAGTAGGCTTAGGACCCTAGGTTTAGCGTCTGAGACAAGACACCTGGAAAGGAATTCTTACCACTCCCTACCTTTGGGCAGGTCACTTTACCTATCACCAGATCCTCAGATTCCATGGCAAAATGTCTGCCTGGAGGTCTTAAGAGGACAGGAAATATCTCTCCCACACCACTGCTACAGAGATTTGGTGATAACTCAGCTTCCCTTAGCTCTTTTGTGTTCACAGAAAGCTTTTTTTTTTTTTTGCAACAATCCTAAAAGGAAGGTAATTTAAGGATTATTATTTCTATTTTAGAGTTGAAAAAACTGAGGCAGACACAGAGGTTAAGTGACTTGCCAAAGGTCACATAGCTAATAAGTGTCACAGATAGAATTTGAACCCTCAGTCTTCATTCCACAACCCCAACAGCCTATCCCCTTATGCCATTGCAGCTGCTTTGAGATTTAGTTGTTTTGAGTTCTCATGAGGGTCTTAATTATTGTTTGGAGAGGTTTGAGGAGGCTCTGTTAATTGATTACATATTTCTTTACTTGACAGGCTATTTGTCTAGACCTGTCTTTCTTGTTGTGCTGGATATTTTTTTTATTTCTGCCTGAGGAAGCTCTTCCAAATTGTTCAGCATGACTGGAGAATCTAAATCCATCTCTACCTCCCTCCTGCCTCAACCCTTCTCACATTCAAGTAATGAGGAGAATGTCCAGAAGAGTGAAATAACAAGTCCAAGCTATATGAAAATCAGTTGGGGAAGTTGCGTATGCCAAGATTTAAAAAGAGAAGACTTGGGAGGTGGGGGGAGATAAGATAGCTGCCTTCAAGAAGTCAAAGGATGTTTATGTAGAAAAGAGATTGGACTAGATCTTCCGGACTCCAGAGAACTGAATTAGGAGCAAGGAGCAGACATCCCAAGGAGATGCATTTAGGTTTGATGTAAGGGCAAATAACCAACAATAGAGCTATCTGAGAGCAGAACGAGGTTGGCCCAGGACTGATGAGATTCCCTCATCTTTTGTCATCTTTGAAAAATTTCTCTATGATCATTTGCCAGTTATATTGTCAAGAGAATTTTATTTCAGATATGGATCGGACTTCATGGTTACTGAGGTTCCTCCAACTCTGAAATTCTACGATTGTGAGATTCTGTGCTGTGGTCAGACCTCCCAAGAGCCACTCTAAAAGTGTGCTCTGGGAACCACTTCAGGTGCATGAGCATCCTCCAGGGGTTTCCTGAGACAATTTCCTGGAGTAACCTTGAAAATGCAAATGCCCAGACTGATGCTATCAATAGCTGCAAGAAGGATTTAGCTGTTTGGTCAGTACCAGTTGAGGCTCAGTCAGCATGAGTGGGTAGGGCCAGCTTGAAAAGCAGACAGGTCCCAGTAATCTTTGACCAATGAAACTTACCTTCCATTGCTAGAGGCCCACTTGACTCTTAAGTCTTTTGTTTCTCCCATGATCCCATGATCTCAGCATCTGGACTAATCCCACAGTGCACAGATAAAATCCTGGCAAAAATCCCAGCATTGCCTTAGTGACACTCAGCGTAGCTTCTTTCCTGGTCCCTCTCCCTATTTAGATCATGACTCAGACTTAGAGCACCCATCTGTTCTTTAATCTCTGTCTGTGGCTGCATTAAGCCACAACAGGATCAGCAACTGGACAGTTCCACCAAGGAAGGGATGTGACATCTAGAATTGGCCCCAGTGGTCCAAGTATGGTCTGACCAGGGCACCTGGCCCCAAAACAAGGCCATCACCTCCCAATCCTTCATTCTCTTCTTCTCTTTATACAATCTAAAGGGGCCTTTGAGTGTGGGGCTGCCATATTTCTCTACTAACTCATATGCAGCTGTTGAGTCATAAAGATTTCAGGCTCTTTTCACCTGAACTGCTTACCTAGCTAACTATATCTCTTCCCTTGTAGACCAGAACATAGAGCTGAGGATAGAAACCTTAAAAATCATCTGTTTGCAACCCCTCATTTTACAGATGGGGAAACTAAGACTCAGAAAAAGGGAATGACTTGCTCTTCATCTTGCAAGTAAGTATCAGCATCAGAATTTGAATCCAAGTTTTCTATCCCCAATTCCAGAGACCTCTCTACTATGATATTGTTGAATTTTAGTCATATCTGACACTTCATGTCCACATTTGGAGTTTTCTTGGCAAAGTTACTAGAGTGATTTGCCACTTCCTTCTCTAACTCATTTTATAGGTGAGGAATTGGAGCAAACAGGGTTAAGTGACTTACTCAAGGTCACCCAACTAAGTGTCTGAAGCCAGATTTGATGAGATTGAGTCTTCCTGATTTCCAGCCCAGTGCTCTATCCACTGTACCACCTTGCTGCCCCTCTTTCTACTATTCTACCTTCTATTCCTCTTTTAAAAAATAGGGTCATGCATTTATTTGATTGATCATTTTTTGGACTCTGGTACAGAACGTCGCATTTATCTCTGTTACATTAATTGATGCTAATTTACATAAACCAAAAGAGGCAATTAGTTGGTACAGTGGATAGAGCACTGGGCCTGAAGTCAGAAAGACCTAAACTCAAATCTAGCCTCAGACAAGGTAACTTAAATGACCTTGAGCAAGTCACTTAGCCTCTGTCTGCCTCACTTTCCTCAACTGTAAAATGAAAATAGTAATAGCATCTCCTCCCCCTAGAGTTGTTATGAGGATCAAATAATATTTGTAAAACCATTTGGCACAGCACCTAGGAAATAGTAGGTAATTAATAAATGCATGTTTCCTTATTTCCTTCCATAACCTGACTGACTGGAGAGACTATTTTTGCTTCTGCCCACAGAGGTTGTAGATGGATCACCACAGAGAGATCAACAGTTAGTCTAAGCAGGGATTTTGGAAGGGATGAATGGGAGTGAGTACCTGTAGAATATTTTTTCTGATCTTTTTTGTATCCCTAGTAGCATAGTGTCTGATACATAGTTAGTGCTTAATAAATGTTTCTTGGTTGACTTGGCTTTTCTCATTCAAGTGATTCCCAGAGACCCAATAACAAAGAGTTTGAAGCTACTTTTCTAAGAAGGCTTTTCCATTCTTCTCACAGGAGTCAGGGAGATCTGTTCTAGGACATGAGAAACATGACCTGGTGGGACCACTGCCTTACTTCTCCTTTTCCAGTGACCTAAAGCTCCCCAACATTCCATATCTATATTCTAGCTTGGAGTCAAAAAATCTGAATTAAAGCCCCAGCACTATTTTTAATCTACTAGCTATGTGGCCTTATTTTAGCAAGTAATCTTCCTTCTCTGGGTCTTGGTTTTGTTATCTATAAAATGGGGGTGTAAGACTAGATGAACATTGGGATTCCTTGAAGCCCTTAACCCTTCCTAACCTCTGAATTCAGGAAGGGGGTTTCTAGCCTAAGCTAAGCTCACCTCCTATGCTCACCCCAGCGCTATTTCCTCCCATATTCACCAGCCAGGAGAAGACACACAACCACTTCTAATGAAAGTTTAGAAGCCCCGATTTGGGTCTGGGGGCAAAACAAGAGGCCAGCCCAGATCTCTCCTTGAGCCTGAAGATTCCACATCTCCATGAGAAAGGGAAGCAACAATGATGAGACATGTCAGATATGGATTATGCAGGCTCAGGGCAATCTGGGCACCAGCACAGCCTGGGTGGAGCAACTTGCTAATGCCTCAGTGAATGTGGAGGAACCAGGAGGTATCACAGGATTGCACTCTGGTGTCTGGCACTGATTCCTGGCATTAATATTACCATGCTTCTCTGAGTTATTGGAAGTGAGCTATTGATCTTCTGGCTCTTGACTAGCTCTAGAGAAGGAAGGAGCCTTTCAGAAATGACACTTTCCTTTAGTCTCACCAAACTTTAGTCCTCATTCTTGGCTTCTCCTTGAAACCTCCTACCATTTATCCTCTCTACCAGAAGATAGTAGGAACCATCTCGGGGACCCAGGGCCCAAAGAGAATGTTGGTTCAGAAATCTAACCAGGCAAAGCCAAAGGACTGCTGGTATCTTGGGTCTACTTCTTAACATTGTCTCATGCTTCCCATATAGCCCCACTCCACCTTCCACTCCTATTGTGAGGACAGAGAGAATTCTGAGAGACCAGGGACAGATGAAGTATGGTGGAAAGAATGTCAAATTTTGAGTCATTCAGTCATGACTTTGCTGTTGGGGCAAGGTAGTCTCAGTTTTTTCTTTAGTAAAATGGGAGTGGGAATGGACTAAACTATCTCTAAAGTCCCTTCTCTAACATTCTAGGATCCTATGATTCTGTGTACAAGGTTCAGGGTTATAAATGTAACTCACTTATCAGACCCTGACACAGTGAACTAGACTCTCTCTTGATGGCCCCTCTCTAATAATAATGTCAGTGGCTCTTATTCTGACCCATAATCTTCCCCTGAAATAGGAACATATAGCTCATACTTCTCAAAGAGCTCTCAGCTCCCCTGTAAGTACTTAGGTCAACAGAGATATTAAACACGGAACAGGTTTATTTAAGGTAGTAAAACACAAAAAAGATTCATATCTGATCTCTTATAAAAGTACCTGGGAAAGTCACTCCCTGTAAGTTAGACACTGAACACAGAACAGGTTAATTTATGATAATAAGAAATAAAGAAAGGCTTTATAGCTGATCTCTTAGCAAAGCAAATGGGAAAGCCAAACCCTGAGAGCTCCATTTCCCTTGTCAAAGCTTCAGTTCCCAGTCCCTGTAAATTCACAGGACCACTTAATGAAATCCCTGTGTCTATGATAGATTCACAAAGACCATTCTAGAATAGACTTTGCATTTCTGCTGCTCTGTTCACCTCCTTCTTTCTAAGGTCTGCCTGGATCTAGCAGTCTTCAAATGGTTTCCTCACTCCAGCTTTTTCCTAACTTCAATCCTATACACTTTCAGTATAGTCCTCCATCAGCTGCTGGGCATTCCAAAGCCCTCTACTTCCCAATGGCCCCCAACTCATGAGCCCTCAGACTTACCTTGACTCCTAGAGGTTGTTGTTGTCATTCAGCCATTTCAGTCATGTCTCACTCTTTGTGACACCTTTGGGGTTTTCTTGTCAAAGATGCTGGAGTGGTTTGCCATTTCCTTCTCCAGCTTATTTTACAGATGCAGAAACTGAGGCAAACAAAGTTAAATGGCTTACTCAGAGTCACAGAGCTAGTCTGAGGACAGATTTGAACTCAGGAAGATGAGTCTTCTGACTTCAGGCCCAACACTGTATACATTACACTATTTTATGCTTCCTCAGTCTCTGTCTTCAAGAAACATCTGTGTCAGAGGTTCTCAACCTTTGGGGGACATAGACCCCTTTGACAGTCTGAGGAAGCCTCTGGACTCTTTTGCAGAAGAATGCTTTGAAATAATTGAAGGCAATGATAAATTTCAGTTAGAGGCTAGTGAAAATCAAGATGTGATTGTTTTTTTCCCATCAAAGTTCATGGACCTCCTGAAATCTATCAGGTTAAGAAGCTTTCAGAGGGAAAAATTCAGACAAAGTGCTCCAGGAAAGTTTGAAGAGAGTGATTAATTGCAACTATGAATGAATAGGCAAGAGGGGCCATCTAAGCTCAGATTTTAACTGTCATATTACCAAGCATTTATTAAGTGCCTACTGTGTGCCAGACACTGTACTAAGGGCTGAGCATACAATGAAAGGAAAAAGACAGTCTTTGTTCTTAAGGAGCTCACAGTCTGATGAGGAGATAACAATAATATACCAATAAGATATATGCAAGATAAATTGGAGACAATTTCCATGGTAAGGCATGAAAATGTAGGAAGACAGGAAAAGACCTCTTGAAGAAGACTGGACTTGAGCTGAAACTTTAAGGAAGCCAGGGAAGCCCAGCAGGTGGAAATGAGGAGTAAGAGCATTCCAGGCCTGAGAGACAACCAATGAGAGAGAATGGTGAGGAGGAGCTAGGAGGCACCATAGTGCAGAGAGCACCAACCCTGGAGTTAGGAAGACCTCAGTTTAAATGGAGCTTCAGACATGTACTAGCTGTGTAACCCTGGGAAAGAAAGAAGGAAAGAAAGAAAGAAAGAAGGAAGGAAGGAAGGAAGGAAGGAAGGAAGGAAGGAAGGAAGGAAGGAAGGAAGGAAGGAAGGAAGAGAGAGAGAGGGAGGGAGGGAGAGAAGGAGGGAGAGAGGGAGGGAAGAAGGAAGGAAGAGAATGCTGTAGGGAGACAATGTCTTCTCTTCAAACAACAGCAAGGAAGCCAGTGTTACTGGACTGAAGAGAACAGGGAGGGGAATGAGGAGTAAGAAGACGAGAAGGGGTGAGAGTCAGGTTATGAAGGGATTTCAAAGCCCTAAAATGGTAGTACTAAGACCAAAGCAGAAGACTGGATGGCCATTTCTCTGGAATGTTGTAGAAGGGATTCTTGCTCAGATCCAGGTTAAAGCAGATGTCCTCTGAGGTTCTAGGATCTTCTGAATCTTTTTCAGACAAGAGCTCAGAATACTCAAAACTTCTGTCATTAATTGATTCAGAAACTCCATCTTCTTATCCCATAACCTCCAGCCAACAGTCCCAGACTCCCAGCATCCAAGTGTCACTTAGGTCTCCCTAACAGGAGGGCTTCCTCAAGTTCACTCTAACTACTGAAATGGGGGAGCAAGTGCTCACAGTGACCACTTAAATTTAATTTTGACACTAAATTACAAAGGAATCCCCTGAACAGCAACTACACACATGGTATAGTGGACAGATTGCTAGATTTGGTCCGAAGAGACACTTATGAGCTGTGTGACCTTGGGCAAGTCACTTAACCTTTTCTGTGCCTGTTTCCTCCTTATGAGTGTTATATCATTTGAACCTCACAGCAACTCTAGGAGGCAGGTGCTGTCATTATTCTCACTTCACAAATGAGGGAACTGAGGTTGAAAGGTGACTTGCCTTAGGTCACAGAGCTAGCTGTTGTTAGCCCTACTATTATGTCTGATTCTCCATGACCCCCTTTTGGGGGCTTTCTTGGCAAAGACACTAGAGTGGTTTATCATTTCTTTCTCCAGTGTGTCCCCATTTTACAGATCAGGAACTGATGCAAATAGGGGTTAAGTGACTTGCCCAGAGTCACACAGCTGGTAAGTGTCTGAGGCCAGACTTCAACTCAGATCTTCTCAACTCCAGGTCTGGTGCTCTATCCACTGCATTGCCTAGATGCTCTCATAAAGCTAGTAATGGTCTGCTATTATTATCATCATAATTATTGTTATTCCCCCAACTACCATCCTAGGTCCTCAATTCCCAGATATTTTCATTCAGTATAATAATAATATCAAGCATTTAAATAATTCATTAAGGTTTGCAAAGCAGTTCATGTTATCCTCACAACAACCCTAGGAAGTAGATTATGTTATTATCATCCTCATTTTACAGATGAGGAAACTAAGGCTGAGAAAGATTATGTGACTTGCCTAGGGTCACATGACTAGGAAGCATCTGAGGCAAGATTTGAATTCAGGTCTTTCTGACTCATAGCCTGACACTTTATCCATCATGCCACCTAGATACCTATCTACGTATACATCTGTATTTGATTTTTATAGGATGGTGAGAATAGTTATAGGCTTGAGGTCAGTATATCCAGTTTCCAATGTTGGTATCAATGACCAGTGATTATTAATGTGGTGACTGGCAAGCCCTCAGCCCTGAGTTTCCTCATCTGTTAAATGAATGTAATTGTTCCTGTATTCCTCACCTTCCAGGGTAATTGTGAGGAAAGAGCTTTGTAGACAAGAGAGCAGTGTGGAAATGAAAATCTTCATTTTATCTATCTAGTTCAACTTGGAGAAATGAGGTCAGGCCAGGGCAGGGAAAGGCCGTCTGAAGTATAGTAATGGGACCTGGGCTCAGGAGGCAGTTTGACTTAGTGGGTAGTGATGGACTTGGAGTCAGGAAGACCTGAGTTCAAATCCTGCCTTAAATCTTTACTAGTTTTGAGACCCTGGGCAAATCATTTCATATCTCTCAACCTCAATTTCCTCATTTTAAATGAGGGTACAATAGCCCCTAATTTCCATGGTGGTTGTGAAAATAGAATAAGATAATATATGCTCCTCTCTGGCCCAGACTAGCTGCCCTGCCTCACTCTCTCTCAGCTCTGCCCTTCCTGCTTCACCCATTCAGCAAGCTCCTCTCACCATGGGCTTCATGTAACTCAGGCTGTGGGCTAGGCCAGAGCTCAGAGCAGGTCACATGAGTCAATTAAGGGCAGGGAAGATCTTCAAATTCCCTTAACATTAAAGTAGGTACCTTATCATCGTCAACATCAGCATCATGGTATAGGTCTCATTCCCCTCCTCTATGCCCTACCTCTCTACAGTTAACAGAGGAGGAGTCAGAGTCTACCTTAGAGCAGTTCCATCCACTAATGGTGCCACAACTCAGGAAAGATTCCTAGGCCCAGGCTCTATACCAAAGGCCCAATTCCCAAAGTTCCAGCAAAAAAAAAGCATAAATAGTCTCTTTGGTGCCTCATTGTAACACACATTTTCGAACTTTGAAGGGCTCTTAGAACACAGGATGTCAGAGGTGGGAGGGCCCTTAGAACATAGAATGTTCTGGTAGGGTCCTTAGAGCATAAAATGTCAGAGCTGGAAGGGGCCTTAGAACATGGAATGTTGGAGCCGGGAGGGCCTTTATAAATTGTCTCATCAAACTCTCCTATTTTCCATGATAATACTCATGCTTGCCAAGGGGAAAGTGACTTGGTCCTAATATAGCATAGAGACTCTGAAAATGAATATATGACTATGCCTCACTCATAAGGGACAGAAGTAGGGGACGAGAGGGAGACAAGGAGGCAGGCCTATAAACCCCACTAGGAGACAAGGAAGGAGAGAGTGCTTTATCCATGTTATCACCAGAAGTTTTTAATTAAGCATCTCTACTGGCCATATCCAGACTTGCCCTTAAGGTGGAAAACCTGTGTGGCTCCATTCAAGCCATACCATCTCTGGAAAGCTGCTCATTGTATACATACAGTCAGTTAATGGCTGATCAAGAGGACACCCCACCTCTACACCTGATACATTGTAAACTCATGGGATTTAATACCTAAAAAGACTTTAGAAGTGATCCACTTAAAGTCCCCCATTTTCCAGGTGGAGAAACTGAGGCCCAGAGCAAGGAAGTGATACATTCAAGGGCAGATAGATAAAAGAAAAAAAAATAATCAAGCCAGGATTTGAACCCAGATCCACTGGCTCCCCATCCATGACTCTTTCTGACACACCAGACTGGAGGATTCCTTGCCCTGAAGCCAAATGAGTCGTGTGTTTTTGGAAGAGCTTCATTGACTCCAGCTGCCTGGGGAGTTGTTGAATAAATGAAGTTGGCCTAGACAGGGGGAGAGTCAACACCACGCAGCACGGAAGTATGGGCAACGTAAATAACCTGCAGGGTTCCTGGGGAGAAATTGAACCAGTGATAAAGGAGGTGATAGAGAGAGGAGAGGAAAGAGCAGAGCTGGAGGATTCTGAGGGAATGGCTCAGATGAGGGCCACTGTGGGCCCTGGAATGGCACTGTACCCCATTATCTCTCACCGCTCTGTTTCTCTCATGCTTACTCCATGTGTCACAAGATCTATGAGCTAAGCACAGTGCATGGACATTCTGCCAGCTTCTCCTTCAGCAGACGGACTTAGGAGGAGCCTCTGGGCTGCTCCTTGGGAACCAAGTCCTACCAAAGACTCTTGTGTATCACCTTGAGTTGGAACAGATAGGAATAGAGGAGGCATGAAGGAGCATCAGCAAATTCAAAAGCTCCAGTCTTGGGTTACTGTCCTGACTCTTGTCACTGCTGTTGTGACTTTGAGCAAATCATTTCCTCTCATGTGCCTCAGTTTCCTCATTCTGTCAGGTAAAGAGCTTTAACAAAATGGCCTCTAAGGGATCTTCTTCCAGAGCAGCTAGGTGGTGCAGTGGACTCATCTTCCTGAGTCCAAATCTGGCCTTAGACAATGACTAGCTGTGTGACCCTGGGCAAGTAGCCTAATTCTATTTGCCTCAGTTTCCTTATCTATGAAATGAGCTGGAGAAGTAAATGGCAAACTGCTCCAGTATCTTTGCTGAGAAGACCTCAAATGCAGTCACAGAGAGCTGGACACATCTGAAAAATGACTCAACACAGGGCATCTTCTAGCTCTTACAAATGCTCTTTGAGATTTGTTCTCATTGATGCCTTTGGAACTAGTACTGTTCCCAAACATGATGATTTAATGAGGTTCAACAAGTCTTTACTGAGTACTTACCTTGTGTCCAGATTTTTATTTAGGAACACACACACACACACACACACACACACAGAGGAAATAGCTAGAATCACAAAATGTTAAGAGTAGGAAGACACCTTAGAATACAGAATGCTAGAGCTGGGAGCGGCCTTAGAACACAGGATATCAGAATGGGAAGGACCATAGAACACAGAATATTAGGACTGGGAGAGGCTTTAGAACCTGGAGTATCAGAACAGGGATGAATCTTAAAACAGAGAATGTCAGAGCTGGGAAAGACCTTAGAATGTAGAATGTCAGAATTTGGAAGCACCTTGGAACAGAGAAGGTCATAACTGGAAAGGATCTCAGAACACAGGTGGTCAAAGCTGGGAAGGACCTTAGAACACAGAATGTCAAAACTAGAAGTGATATTAGAAGACAGATTGTTAGAGGAAGAATGTTAGAACATAAAATGTTAGGGCTGAGAGATGTTAGAACATAGGTTATGGCTTAGAGATCCCTTGGAACCTGAAATGTCAGAACTAAAAGAATCATTTATTCATTTGATGGGAAAGGAAACTGAGGCCCAGAAACAGAAGTGCTGAGGTGGCATAGGTCATATGTTAGAGAGGTGGATCTCACTTGAACTTGTTTATTGCCAGTCCAGTGTTTCCTCTAGTGCAGCCCACTATCTCCACACAGCCAATCACTTTATAGTGTTATATATGTGTTTTGGAGTTCATGGGAAAGCCACTGGTGAAGGCTGGAACATGAGGTTGAGGACAAGGGAGGGCTTAAACAAAGCCTTGAAGGACAGGGAGGATTTGGATAAACAGGGGGCAGGAGAGGGTATTTAAGGCTGGAGAACAGTATCAGTAAAGGTATAGAGCCATAAATGAACCTGGTATATTCATGCAGAGTGAACTACCTAATAAGAATCATGGTCTCTCACGTGAGAGACCAGATAAGGCTTTGAAATCTACACTGAGAAGCTTAAATATGATATCACTGGAAGTAGGGAGCCATTGTGCATTCTTGAGAACAGCTGGATACCCTGGACTTCTTAGTACAACTTCTATTATTGCCCAGTACTAGCCGAAGCTAAAATAAGTCTTTGGGATTCATAGCTGTGGGACCCAAAGCACAAAAAACTTTTTTCTGAATAATTCTAGGAAATCCAGAATCTGGAATGAAGCTAGGGTCCATCTTCCCATTACAGCTGTCTCTGGGAGATGAAAATTTGGCCCTGATCGAATTAAATACATGTTGTGGTATATATCTCTTTATATTCACCGTAAAGCTAATAAACTAATAAATTAGATGGAATGAAAGTATCATTGGGCAGAACTGCACACTAAAGCATTCTAGTAATTATTCTCACGGTCGGGACCAATTTCTCAAATTTAGCCTTGGCCAAGTTTCCTCAGCTCACCGTGTTCCTAATAGGGCATAACTCACTCTATAAACATTAAATTGACTTATTTATTTTAAATTACAGTGGAACTGAAAACCACCATGATAAGCCTATTCTCATGCATCTGCTTTCCCCTAAGAAAATGGCCAAAGAGCTTTTTTCTAAACAAGGAAAATATTCAGTTGGCCTATTGCCATTTGACCATCCTCCAAGCATCCCTAGCCTTGTCTCTTCACTTGCCTCTTATGACTAGGAAAGCTTTAGAAAATAAGCTCACCCACAAAGGGTAGGCTTGGGGAACTAATCACATGCTAGTGATTAGGGGCAATTAACAGGTCCAAGGGAGAGGATATCATAAAAGTCAGGATGTGAGATGCTATAACTAATCAATCACAATTCACCCCATAACCAAATCAGTGGGGCTTGATGGGAAAGAGAAAACCCTAGAAACTCCAAAGTTGGAAAAGTCAACCTTGAGTCAAGGAAACTCAGGGTGGCCTAAGGGAAATGAGTCCCGGATTTGATAGTAGAGGACTTGGGTTTGAATCTTACCTGCTATTATTACCTGTGTGATCTTGAACAAGTCACCACCTGTCAACTAGTTTCTTCATCTGCAAAATGAGAGGATTCCATGTGAAGATTTTTTAAGAGCCTTCTTTGATGTAAATCCTATAACACTACTAACTGCTTTAGACCAGAAAAGTCACAAATGCCATGCGATAAGTCAGGGACCAATCCAACATGCCAATGAATTTGAAAGTCATAGGCAGGAAATCATGCAGATTTTAAAATCAGAAATGTAAAACAAGGTACAGTTACCCTAGGATTATAGATTTAGAACTATATGGGACCTTGATAAACAGCTAGTTTAACACTACCTACTAACAGATGAGGAAACTGAGGTCCAGAGATTTTAAGAGATTTGCTGAAGGTCAAAAAGATAAAAAGTGGTAGAGTTGAGATGCTCTCTGACTCCAAAGTCAGTGCTCTGCCTACTGAACCACACTGCCTTGGTCTAGGTATAGGGAGGAATAGTTGGAGACAAGAGTTCCATCTTAGGGAGTAGAGAAAATGTTGGTTAAAGGAGTGTTAAGCCTGGAGAAGAGGGGATTTGGAGATGGGAGGTGCAGGGTAGGGAGGTACAAGACTTTATTGCTGCCTTCAAGTATCTGAAGAAACATAATGTGGAAGAGGGATTCTGTTTAATCTGTTTGACCCCAAAAGGCAGAACCAAGAGCAATGGGTACAAACTATGAAGAGAGAATTTAGGCTCAATGTGAAGAGGAACTTGATGATGATTAAAGCTGTCCCAAGAGTACAATGTGATGCCTTTGGAAGCAGGGGATTCCTTTCCATGGAAGTCTTCAGACAAAAGCTGGATGACTATCTGTTGAGCATGATGTAGAGGGAATGCTTGTTCAGCTGGGAATTGGACTAGCTGGACTCTGAGCTCTAGACCAATTCAGATCCTGTGATTCTTCCCATAGGCAAAGAGCATGGCTCCAGTTTGCTGTACTCATAGACTGCATAGTCACTAGTCTTAGACACAGTGGCTAGCTCTGCCTTCAAGAATTGCCCAAACCCCTATAACTGCCCTCATTGTTGCTACTGACTTCATTAACCCCCATAAAATTTATGGTGAAATGGGAAACATTATTGTTATTCCATTCCCTTGGGAAACCATACAGGGATTCCTGCTCATCTCCTTGGGTCAGTTCCTGGAAAGGGGAGACATTGGCAGGAAACTAAGATCCACAACTAAAGCCAGATACATGACAGAGGCCAACCTGGAGTCAGGGGATTGTGCCAATCCCCAGGTCAAGGCCTAGCAAGCAGTTAATGCTAAGTAAGATCAACTATCAGCTATCAGCTATCAGCTTCTCTCCTCACTTCCTAACATATTCGATAGCCACTACCAGGGCCAGAGGGAGCAACTCTGGGACTTAAACCACTTAGGACCTGAGGGAGAGAAGTGAATAAATACCTTGGAGGTCACAGTGTATTATTCATCAAGCAGAGTGAGACCTTGTGGTTCATAACTGTAGTTCCTAATTGAAAATCAGGGCAAAACCAAGTATTGCAAGGCATTGAAGTCCCCTCTTGATGAAAATAAATTGACTGATACCAAGAAGGGCCATGAGGCAACACCATCTTACAGTGGACACTAAGCATAAATTACCAGTGCCTGCTCCTATCATCTTCTCTTTGGAAGGTAACACTATCAGTTTTCTTGGCTCAATCCATGAAGAGCTTTATGTCTAGACAGGGGATAGAAGGGACAGGGGAGATAAAGGATCTGGCTTTCAAATACAAGTCCTTAATGAGCACCACATTTATGGTTGACACAAAACATGCTGTGTGGAGTAGAAGATGGGGTATCTAACTTCCCCTGTTTGGTTAGTGCAATCAAGAAGGAAGGCTAATTCAGTTGTAGGGACCAGAAGGCAGAAGCTACTGCCCATAACATTAATGAGAGTACCAAGCTATCTTCACTGTGAGGCTGCTAACATTCAGATAAAATGAAGATGCTCCCAAATTTCTGCATTTGTTTTCCCTAAAATGAACCTTTTGTTGCACTTATAGAGCTGAAAATGTTGAAGTGTGGGAGAAGAAAAGAATTTGGTATGATGAAATCATACCTGGTACATCAGTGCATCCCTGGTGAATCTGGTTGCTTGTGTCATTTTCCACATGTGCTTGTATTTATATTTCCCTGTGTTGTGTTTATCTTCAAGACAAAAGTTTGTTTCATTGGGTTGCCCTGTAAACTGCCTGAGCTATTGTACACAATGTATACCCAAAAATTTCTCCGTCTTGTCCATTCTCCTCTTCTCTTCATTTCTCAGTCTCGGCCTCTCAGATGAGGAAACTAAGAGAAATTGAGGGAGTTGCTTGAACTCATGTAGCTGGTAATTGGTAAAGCCAGGATTTGACCCCAGTCTTTAGATGCCAGATCTAACATTTGTGCTTCTCTAACACTTGTTCTGCTTGGCTCAATAGAAATAATGGCTTGCAACTGCAGAAAGGAAGATTTAGATTTGATGTCAGAAAAAAATCTTCCCATCCATTACAGCTATCAAAAAGCATAAGGGGATGCCACAGAAGACAGCAGGTCCCCTCCTCCAATACTGCAGGTCTTCAAGCAATGGTGATATGACCTGCTGTTGGCAAAGTCATAGGGGGGATTCTTGTTCTGGTATGGGTGGGGCAAGTTGACCCTTGAATTCACTTCTAGCTCTGAGATCCTATGATTCCTATTCCTCTAGGAAAAGTACCCACAGATTCAGATCCTCCCCTCCTAAGGTCCCCCTGGGACCATTAAACATGTTTCATACAGAAAAGCTCCAATAATATGAAGCTGAGAGAGCCAGCCCACACGAGATGACATTTGGACAATGGTATTTTCCTTTGTCTCCCAAGCCAGCCATAATGAGTCCATTGAAATTTTTCTCTCAGAAATTGCCAACTCTCCTCCCCACATCTCTTCAGATTTTTCTAACTCAGGGCCGAAGGTTACAAAGGCCCCAGCAGGCAGGCAGAGGGACAGAGAAATTGCTTATGAAATGCCTCTTTACCAGTTGCTGAGAATATTAATGTGACCATGAGCTGATACCAGAGGGAAAAAACTCAGAGAATTATGCCCTAGTACCTTCTAAGACCCTCTCAGTCTGATGGCTTAGAAGAGCATGGAGGGTGTTGTGTGAAGAGAACTTAGGTTTACTCAGATATGTTCATGGTGACCGAAGTCCCATTGCCTCACAGTCCTTCAATAGACATTTATTAAACACCTACTATGTGCAGGCACTGGGCTAAGCCCATGGGAGGCTGACCTGAGATTCAACCATGTTCTTGTCTACCTGTCAAAAAGGATTCTCCAACCTAAAAGTGATTCACTTCAGAAAGTTGTGGGGGTTTGGGAAAGGGATGAAAGAACACATATTGGTCTAGGCCACTTCTCTTTGGTCATACCTTCTAATCTTGCCCTACCCATCTCACTTCCTTCCTGTTTATGGATCCAGGGCTCATGTGTGGTCAGCACCATGGCCAGGGGTAGCAGCAACCTGAATTTATACTATAGCAAGGTAGAGTAAAGGGTTGAGCTGTTTCTTCCATTGCCCCTGTGGGTTAGGTGGTTCATGTATAGTGGAAGATTCATAAGGAGTCAGATAGAGCAGAGTTAGAAGGAACCTCAGAAGTCACCTAGTCTGCCTCATACCTGAATAGGAAGCTTCTCTACAGAATCTCTGACAGGTGACCATGCAGCCTCTACTCAAAGATCTCAGTTAGGGCACAGCCACCACCTCCTGCATTGGCCTCTCACTTTTGGATAGTCATAATTGCTAGGAAGTTTTTCCTTACAACAAATCTGACCCTCCACCTCTCACACATGGTTTCCAGTTCTGCCCTCTGGGGACAAGTTAGACAAGCTTAACCTCTCATCTTCATAATAATCCTTTACAAACTTGATGCCAGTTCTTGGGCTCTACTTCTTCCCTCAACCAAACTTTCTCCATTTTGGGTTTAACACCTCACCCTGTTTCTTTAGGTCATCTGCATATTACAGAGTCTCCAATCTCCTCCCCATTTTGACTGCTCTCCTCTAAGACAAACTCCAGTTTGTCAATGTCCTTCTTAAAATATGGTGCTCCACATGGGAACTAGCCCTCTGGATGTACCAGAAGACAAACAGGACAATTCTCTCCCTATTTCTGACCGTTAATGATTAATATGCCCCACTATTGTGGAGCCTTAAGGGAGACTGTTCTGCTCATAGAGGGTCATTCAGACTTAAGGAACACTTGATGCAATCTGTCACCTTCATTGGAGTCTTTAAGGGCAGCGCTTGTTTTTTTTTCCTTTTTTTGTGTCTCCAACATTCAGAATAGTCTGGCACATAGTGAGTGCTTAAGAGATGCTTGTTGATTAATTGACTTACCCAAAAATCACACAGAGAGTTCCATATCAGTATTTGAACTAGAATCCAGATCTTCTGAAATCCTGACTGGAGATTTTTCTATTTTGCAAGCAAAACAAGCAAGGAAAGATAGCCAAGACCTCAAGGGAATCAGATACTTGTGGGGAAAGAATTCAAGGTATGGTAACAATAATACTTTCCTCTCCATAGAACTTTAAAGTTTACCAAGTGTCTTTCTAACAATCCTGTGAAGTATATGTTACAAGTGTGATCCCCCTCCCCATATATATTTTTTAAGACCAGATCCATGATTGCATTGGCCATAGAGAACTCCTAATGAAGAATTTTCTTCTACAACTACAAGTTGACTCTATTCTGAAAATTCCTAGTCTTGGAGAGTTGTCTGATACACTGATAGGTTAAGAGACTTGCCCAGGGTCACACAACCTCTGAGTCACAATCTGAACCCAGATCTTCTTTACTTTAAAGCCAGTTCAATCTATCATACCCTGCTGCCTATCAGCTCCATTTTACATATGAAGAAACTGAGCTGTGAAAACAATAAAATGGCTTTTCCAAGGCCATATCTGGGAAGTGTTAGAACCTGGATTCAAACCCAGATCTTCAACTCCCAACCCATGCTCTTTCTACAGTAGGAGGCTCAAGCAGAATTGGCAACTAGAATTAGGGGCAAGCAAGAGTTAATGAACCTCCTACCTTCCTGCCCTGCTTCCTCAGTCTTCATTCCTTTCCCATGGCCCTAGGAAAGAAAGGTTTCTCATCAGAGTTCTATGCACCAAGTGGCTGCATCAGCAGGTGACAGGAGCAATCAGAGCACCAGGGAAAGAAAGCAGCTTCTTGGGCTCCAAGCATTTGGAAACACAGTGGAGACTTACCCGCTGAGCCAAAACTTTCCAGACCTGCCCACGCTCTTCTCTTAGTCCATTGATTAGGCTCAGAAAGTAGAATAAAGGTCTCCACTTCCCTCCAGCAGTCTTCCAGAAAGCTCAAGCTGCCACACTATGTCCGTGTGTTTTTTAGTGATTCGTAGATTATCTGTTCTGAAAAGGCCCTTTAACAGCATCCAGAATCATTGAGTTTTTAGAGATGGATAGATGACCCATTTCTAGAATTCTCTCCTGATCTTCAAGGCCCAGCTCAAATGCATCTCCCCAAGGAAACCTTCCCTAATCCTCCCGAAGCCCAAGCTAACCACCTTGAGCTCCTATAATGCTTCTTATCCCAGATTACTAGCACTAGAAGAGGACTTAGACATTATAGGATCATAGATTTGGAGCTGGAAGGGAACTCAGACTATCTAACCCAACCTTTTCATCTTATGTATGGGGAAATTAAGAATTCTAAGGGACTTCAAATGACTTGCTGTGGTCACACAGTGAGAAAGGGGCAGGTTTATGATGAACTTAGGTCATCTGATTTCAAATATATGTTGTCCTACTATCACATTTTACAGGAGAGGAAGTTTAGGCAAAGGGACATATCAAGGGTCACATAGTGAGCTGGTGACACAGCAAAGATTCGAATCCAGGTCTCCTGTTTTCCAACCTGCTCATCTTTCCACTGTACTATATGGTCACCCTCTCTTAAGATGAGGGGATTAGACTAGATGTTATCAAAGATCCCTTTGAATTTTAACATTCCATGAATCTGACTCTAAGTCACTGACCAAAATTCATGCAGTGAGTTGAGGGCCAAAGGAAAACTTCCCTTGGACTCCCTGACGGGCTGATATCACATTAGGGATTATTTTTTAGAGGTGTAATAGTATAATTTCCTGTCTTTCAATAAAGTTTTTCCATTTCTCATCATGATACAGAAGAGAGTTTGACTTTTCAAAGAGTATGAAAATGAAACAGAAGCTGACAAAGCTTTGGGGGTGGCCTAATAATAAACTATGTGCCTGTCTTCTAAAGATCAGCCTAAGTACAGAGGCTCATTCACAAAAGATTGGCTCCTGGATAGTGTGTTTTCCACCACATTCGTTCCCCAAAACTCTTTATTGTTTAATCATTTTTCAGTCATGACCCCATTTAAAGGGTTTTTTTGGCAGAAATCCTGGAGGGGTTTGTCATTTCCTTCTCCAGCTTACTTTACAGATGAGGAAACTGAGGCAAACAGGATGAAGTGACTTGCTCAACGTCACACAGGTAGTATGTGTCTGAGGCCAGATTTGAACTCAGGAAGAGGAGTTTTCCTGGCTCCAAGCCTGGCACCTTGCTACCTGCTCTCCTATTGTCCTGCAACTCAGAAGATATCAGTATCCTGCTAGAGAAACCAAATCAGCTGCAATGCCCTAATGGGGCATGAACATCCCCATTCTTGCTCCCTCCTTAGCATCATTTTTCTCATAGTGGAATGAGTAACACTGAGCTTCCCATGTTTCTCCATCATGCTTGATGACTGTTGAGGGTTTAGGATATAGTCTGTGATGATGAAAGAAAGCTAAGTCAAAGTGGATCATTTGAAATTCAAACCCATAGCCTTAGGTTCATTAGCACTACAGCCTCAACTCAGTAAACTAAATTCACCACAGTTTACAGTAGGTAAACTACAGTAGGAACCACATCAACTCATTCCTGTGCACATTTCACTGCCTCATGCCTCAGTTTCCTAAGCTATATGATGGGTTTGGAAGCAGTAACCAACCTCTCATGGATGGTTTGTCAGGCTTCATGAATCAGTTCACAGAATCACAGACTCTCAGAGTCAGAAAGGACCTGAGAGCATCCAAGCCAAGCTGAAGTAAGCAGGAATCTTCTCTACAACCCACAGAAATGTAATCAGTTGCATTCTGCGTGAATAGCTCCACTGATGGGAAAGTCACTACTAATTAAGCAAACCCATTTCACTTAGACTTTTCAGTTTTCTGGATCACTTTTCACCAACAGTCCAGAGAAGAATAAGAAAATACAGGATGCCCTCTGCTTTGCACAGATTTTCAATTTGTGTTTTGAACATGAATGAGCCAATTCACCAGCCCATACTCTCTCACCATGTACTAACTTGACCCGTTAGGCTGAATCAGCCCACCCAACTGTGGCATGAAGGTCACGCAACCAAGTCACCCTCTTATCACCATCCTTACCCTTACTTAATCCAAACAGGAATGTACTGGAAAATCTGTGATTTGATCAGCATGGAGAACTCCCTTGATCAACACAGACCTCAACATTTCTCTTGATTAATAGCCAAGTATGAGGGAATAGCTGGAGAAGAAGGTTAAGTGATAGGAGAGGTTAAGTGATTTGACCAGGGTTACACAGGGTATTTAAGTGTCAGATGTGAGATTGAAACCCTGCTCTATGCCCAGCCACTCTCTCCACTGCCCCTACACTGCTTCAGATTCATATACTTAATTAATCATAGATCTGAAATGATAATCAAATGGATTGTCTTAAAGAAAGGGAAAGGGAAGCCTAGAATCATGGACATTTAAAAATGAAGGAAACATTCGATCACAAAATCAGAGATGAGGCTGGAGGGCTGGGGAGAGGAAAACATATAGCATTGAATGTCAGAAATAGGACAGACTTAGAAAAACAACAATAAAAAACTTCACAGGACTAATGTGGAGCAGGCCTCCCACCTCTCACAGAGAAGGCAGTGGATTACAAGTAGAGAGTGAAACATGTGATGACAGACATTCCCCATGTATGGATTAGTTTTGCTTGATTGTACCTATTTGTGACAAAAGAAGGGTTCTATATTGATCAGAAGTAGGGAGTTATTTGACATTGCTGATTTTTTTAAGAAGCCCAAATAAAAGGGGAGAGGAGGAAAGACCTTAGAACGCAGAATATCAGAACGGGAGGGGCCTTAGAAGTGATATGGTCTAAGCCACTCATTTTGCTGATAAAACAAAACTTTTTGAAGCCATGCAGGTAGTTATTGGCACAATCAGGATGAGCTCCCAAGAACCCTGATGCCTCTTCTGATTCTGTTCTCTCTTTCTAAAACAAACTAGTACTCTTTCCATCACACTTCATCATTAATAATTTTCATAGAATTCCGTGTTCTTAGAGTTCTCTGTTAACATCCTCCAGGAAAGAAAGCTGAGCTGCACCAGGGGGCCATCTAAGAAACCATCGCCCCAGATTCAAGAGCACCACATAGATGCTACATTTTGTTTGTGAGATCTCTATGTGCTTCAGCTGCCTTCTCCCTCCCTGTGGCCCCCTTTTCCCTTTGGTGGGTTTCTCCATGAACCTCCATTTTGAGGAAGGGCTTGGACCAGCCACCCTTCATTCTTCCATTTACACAGTCTTCTCTCAGTAGAATATAAGCTTCTCGAGGGCAGGAGGCATCTTTCTTTGTGTTTCTATATGTATTTCAATCACTTAGCATGATGCCTGGCCCATAATAAGATTGGAAATGTTTATTTACTTGCATTAACTCTGAAATAAAAGCTCTGGTCCTGGAGATTAGAGAGTAAGTATGGAGGGGGAGAGTAGGTGGATTGGTCTCCCAACATCTGGTTCCTGAGTCAACCAAATGCAGTGTGTTTGTGTGTGTGTGTGTGTGTGTGTGTGTGTGTGTGCATCTGTGTCTGTGTCTGTGTATGTGTGTGTAGGTTGGGGGGTATAAAGATATGATACAAAAAATCTCTGATGCATAGAATTAGAGCTCCTAGTCAACTTGATGAGATTACAAGGTATGTCTCCCATAGGTACTGACAACTTACAAATTAGGAGATTCTTCCCACAGTCCATCATCCTAAACCTGAGCCAGCCAGTCATCTGCAATCACTGAAGCCAAGTCAGCAAGGTGGTGGGGCACAAACCTTCTTCCATGGGATGTACCTCTCAGACAAATGTCTTATAATGTCCTCTAGGTGATTGGGGGAAAACATAGTATAAACCAGGAGCTTCATTAAGTCCATTCTAATAATTACTTGTCTCTGACCTGAACTCAGGAAAATAAACAGAAAGGCATGAGAAGGCAGTCAGGAGACAACAGGCTAGAAACATCTCTCTTAAATTTACCTAGGCAAGAACAGATTACCAGTCACTAGTTCCTCCAGAAAGTTGTCCTTTCCTGCTCCTACTGTGAGATCAGGCAGAGGGGAGGAGAAGGGACTCATCAAATTATTCTGAGGCTTCCTTCATTATCCCATTATCCTGAGAAATGGTATATGACCCTTTAGCAACTCCCTTAAGTCACCAGGCCTGTTGCTATTGGCCAGGAGGCAGTTGGTTTCCGAGCCAAAGGAATCGCTTGCCTGACCTTCTTCAAAGCACAGGTGGAGGTTTCTGTCACTCATCCCATTGGTAACTTCCTAAAACGCTGTGAACAAGGCTCCTCTTGACTCTGGCAATTAGTCGAAAGAACAGATGGCAGTTATGGCGTTTCAAGCGATGTGTCCATTAAAACACACAGCCCTGCCAAGGAGCTGCTCAGTTAAACAGGAGCCTTCTGGATGTTAACAGGGATGTGTACATGTATATATGCATAGTTAAATTTGATCTTTGTAATGTAAGTCTTTGTAAGACTTACATTAATGAAGACTGACATTCAGAGTTCATACTTTAGTTAGCTAGCCCTTCATGATTTACAAAACCCTTACCTCCTGGTCACCCTGGGAAGTAATAAGTGCAAGGTATGTGATGGGGACCTTGGGACTTCGAGAGGTAGCCAAAGGTCCATGGCCATTAAGTGTCAGAGCTGGGGCTCCAAACTAGGTCTCCCACCTGAATCTGGTGCTCTTTCAGCTAGTCAATTGATAAGCACTTATTAGGCACCTGCTTGCTACCCATATCAGGCAATAGGAATGTAATCAGGTTCCTGGAATACAATGCTGAAACACACTAGTTATTTAATTAAAGCTTATTGACTACAAAAATTGTTAACTACAAAGTCTGCCTTCAAGGAGCTGCTGTTTTATTAGGTGATATAATTTTGAAGCATAAAGGTGGTATATTGGGTAGAGTGCTGGACTTGGAGCCTGGAGGACCTGAGATGAAAGCCTCCCTCAGACATATTAGCTGTATAACTCTGAACAAATCATTAGCCTCTCAGCCTCAGTTTCCTCATTTGTAAAATGGGGATAATAACAACATCTATTATACAGGGTGTTGTATCACAAATGAGATCTTATGCATACATAATATATGTATTAAGTATATATATGTACATATAGATAGATGGATGGATGGAGGGATGGCTAGATAGACAGTAACCTTGAGGAGTTATAGAACTATGAGTTGTGATAATGACGATGATGTACATATATAAGTACATGTATGTATAAACCTCTACTGGCCTACTCCCTCAGTTTGCATTCCATGTAGCGGCTTCCACTCCCACAGGTTCTAAGGTACTTTATGGGTCTATACTCCTAAAAGTATAACTCAGAAACCCACATTGATGGACTTTACATTAACAATAAGCTAGTAGATGCAGTTGACTCTCAGCAAAAAAAGATTAAGATAGCACAGTAAAAACAATACTTACACAGTATTTCCCATCTAAACCTTGGATACAACCTCTAACAAATACACATAATACCCTCAGGAAGAGTGGACATAACTGAGAATACAATGGTAGTGAGGCACACATGTAGAGAACACAAACTCTTGAGTCTGGTGCTGAAGGACCTCAAGCCTTCTTTCTCTGTGGAGTCTGTATGCAACAAAATGTCTTTGCTGGATAGGTTGCTTAGCTGATCTACTCTTCAAGGTTCAATTCTTCAGCACCAAGGCTGGCTCTCTTGTGAGTCCTCAGTCAAGTGTCTTTTCTTTTTTAAGGTCTTGTTCCTTAAAGCTCCCTCAAATGACCCCTACGTACCCATGTTTGTCTAGAGTTTATCTCTACTCCCTCAGTCATGTCTCTAACTCTTGAACTGATGCTCCAGTTTCTGGGTAGGGTGTCTTTTCTTTTCCCTACCAGATGCCATAACTGGTAGGTGGGAAACCAAGAGAAATCCCCTCGTCCTTCATTCAGGATCTTCCCCACAAGCAGCCCCCTAGTCTTCACTCATCCTAATGATTTTTCTTAGTGGTTTAGTAATTTAAAGCCCCCATGGGTGTGGTCTATTTTCAAGCTAGCCACTTTGTTGTTCATCTGATTTACTCAGAAACTTATCTCTGAGTGTTAATACATCGTTAACATCAATAATGCATTACCTCCATTATCTACTTTTTACTTTCTGTTTCTACATCAACTATGGAGGGGGAAGTTTTAGGGAGAGACTCAAATGTCTTACTTGTGTACAAAATAAACATAAGGAAATTTTGAGGAAGAAGGCATTGGTAGCTGTGACGGGAGATGGACGAGAAATAAGGCTAGTCCACTATAGCACTATCCTCTGGGATGCACAATCCAGGAGACATCACTAACTGACAGCATCAGGAGAATGGTGGCTAAAACCCACATCATTTTCTACACAATATATTTTAGTACTTAGGAATTATTAAGGGCCGTGATCTCTGACTGCCAGGAGTCTTCAACCTCTGACAAAAACATACCTAAGAAAATAGGAAAAAGCTCTGAAGGTATTGTTAGGGATGTGTCTGCCCCCTGCCTTGCATTCATCATGACCAGAACCTTCCATATTCTTTGTGCCAAAGGTGACTCACAGCATGGCATGGTGCATAAGACTTCCCCAGGGAAACATAATGCGGAGGAACACAGAGACACAAAGTAAAACCACCAGTTACACTGAAGTCCCAGAGATTCCCTTCATTGTTCAATCATGTCTGACTCTTCATGATCCCCATGGGGTTCTCTTGGCAAAGATACTGGAGTGGCCTGCCCTTTCCTTCTCCAGCTCCTTTTACATATGAGGAAACTGAGGCAAACAAGTTTAAGTGGCTTGCTCAGGGTCACAGAACTAGTAAGAGTCTGAGGAGGGATTTAAACTCACTAAAGTGAGTCTTCCTGACTTCAGGCCCCCACTCCATCCACTACGTCACCTTCGCTGCCCAACTCCACTACGACCTATTTCACCTGGCTCGCTATCTTTCCCTCCTTCGAAGACCCAACTCTGAATCATCAGAAGAATTAGCCAATCTCACAAAAACAAGTCCAGAAGTTTTACTGCTCCTTAATTGTATCTACGGCCTACAGATAGTCCTGGGTTGGGAAAGAGACCGGTCCCCTCCATGGAGCTTTTGCCCAAAGCTACCACCCATGGCTTCCTTTACATGGTAGCCGATGCATTCAAATGAACAACTAGCAATCCACAGTAGTATGGAATTATCTAGTTATTTAACATCTGCTTAAATGTAGTATGACTTCTGACTACCCAAGAAAGAAGGAAAGAGTTTAGGAGGTTTTGTCAAAGACATAGCCTTAGCTGGCCTCATGATACCACAGGGACACCACCCAAGCCTTTGGTGTATACTGAATCTAAAGGCCTCTTGCAGTTTCAAGTACAGCTAAGGCTGTGCTGGAGTGAACTGGACCCAGGAAGTTAATTATTCAACTTTCAGTGTGAATATTTCCACCTCAAAATGGACAAACGACACAGATAAGGGCTTGATTTATTGTTTTCTTGATTATCAAGACTTAAGAAAGTGATGGGAAAAATGCTGGTACCGATTACACTCAAAAGTGTGTCCTGCATAATTTTTTTTCAGAGAGCTGGTTGTTAAACATTTTCCCACCACATCATTAAATATAGTCCACTGTCTAAGACACTTCCTAAAACATGAATAACATGGAAATAAAATAGCCACTTGAAAAGTCTAAAAGGGCTGAAGCTCCGGGGAGGCAGGTTGAGTCAGACAAATAATCAGCTCTCTGACATTTCCTGTATATTCAACTTTATTCCAATATTGATCTCCCAAACCAGTTAGTTATTCCGATAGATAGAGAGAGAGACGAATAAGTAAATAAACAAATGAATGAATGAATGAATGAATGAATGAATGCATGAATGAATAAATGAATCACATTGTTACTGACCTAACCTGGGTTTTTGCTTTACTCTCACTTGGATCTTGTACTTCTTCCCTGGGAAATGAGTATGATTCCCCTTGACCCCAATGATTCCCAACAACACTGGCATATGTCAGCTTTTTCTGGGGCAAGGTATGGGTTCCACTTACATTGGGACTTCTGGGTAGGAGTGGAGAGTGAAGACAGTTGTGGTGTGTCTGTGTCTCCACTGGCCATGGACTGGAGTTACGTAGGTAGAACTTGGAGGCAGGAAGAGCTGGGTTTAAATTCCATTTCATGTATTTACTAGCTATATGACCCTGGACAAGTCAGGCAATCAGCCAATAAACGTTTAGTAAATGCCCTCTTGGGGCAGCTAGGTGGCACTGTGGATAGAGATCTGGGTCTAGAGTTTAAATCTAGCCTCACATACTTACTAGCGGTGTGTGACCTTGAGCAAGTCACTTAACTTCGTTTGCCTCAGTTTACTCATCTGTAAAATTATCTGGAGAAGGAAATGGCCAAGAGTATCTAGTATCTTTGCCAAGAGGACCCTAAATGGGGTCATGAAGAGTCTGAAATGCCTGAAGAACAACTACAAAAAATTTGTTACTATGTGGAAGGCTTCATTCTCGAAGAGGACTGTAACATCAAGATGATGACATGACTTGAAGTTGACTTTGATTTGAGTCAGAGAGGGCAGTTCAAGGTCACCAGCTTCACTTTCTTCTCCTGAGCCATCTGGGTCCAGTGGCCTGATATTCATCAGGATGACTGGATATGGCCCAGGATGCAATGGGAGACCCTGGCCCTTTCTGTCTAAGGTCTTATCACATTCTCACTTTGAGTGAGACACACCCATTCAATGAATAGGCTTCTTTAAGTAGTTGCTCAAGGGATGGTCCCTTTAATCAAAAAAAAAAAAAATCAAACTGGAAAGGGAAGGCCCTCAGGGCTCCTGGGTAAAAGAGAAACAATTGGGAAAACAAATAGGAATTTAATATAATGGAGAAAGACAACACCAAAAGGGGGTGAGGGGAAGAGCAAGGAGAGTGCCCTTTGTGGGGGCAAGATGAAGTCTTGGATGGGAAATTAAGAGATGGCCATCCTGGGCACCCTCATTAAGTACAAATTTAGGGAGGAATTCTTCCTTCCACCCTCTAAACAGAGGAGCAGAAGGTACCCATGAAGCTGATGGGATCTTGTCACTTCACCTCCGTCTGCCTCAATTTCCTCAGAAGTAGAAAGAGGCTCATATAACCCCTCCTTCCCAGGGTCATTGTGAACATTAATGAGATGACATATGGAAATCACCTTGAAAACCCCAAAGTTCTATAGCAAGGTAAACTCTCCATTTGTGACTGTTATTGCTTACCCAAGGTAAGGAGTCAATTCTCTCCAAAGGCAAGTGTGTGAGTGTACAGTAACTCAAATACAGAAGTCAAGGTTGCTTATCTGTAAGCGTGATAAATCAGAGACTCTGCTCCCCCTCTAGACCAGGGATTCTTATCCTGGGGACTACAGACTCCCAAGGAATCTCTGGATAGATTTCAGTGGCATGGGTGAACTTGGACGGGAGAGAAAATTTACATCTTTATTTTCATTAACCTGCAACTGAAATTTAACATATCAAAGGCAGATAGGTAGGTAGGGCAGTATATAGAATACTAGACCTGTGATAAGGAAAACCTGAGTACTAGCTGTATAACCTTGAACAAATTATTTAACCTCTACCTCAGTTTCCTCATCTGTAAAATGGGTAAAATAATAATAGCACCCACATTCCAAGGTTATTGTGAGCATCAAATGAGATACTATTTGCAAAGTACTGTGTAAAACCTTAAAGCACTCTATATTGCCTTCAATTACTGAAAAAAATTACTTTGAGAAGGGGCCCATCACACAAAACCATGCTTCAGGAAAATGTTTGTGAGCCCTAGGTATTATAACAGAACTCTCCAAGGGTAGGGACAATGTCACAGCATTTCAAAGTAGAAGGATCTTATAGATCATACAGATCATATATCAATCTCCTCCCCTTCAATTTTCAGAGATAAGAAAAGTAAACCCAGAGAGGGAAAGTTACCTGTCTAAGATCACACAGCTATTACATAGCAGAGTTGAGTTCAAACCCAGCTATTCCATCTCCAAAATCTCTAGTATTACGATTCCATCTGGTTCTTTCTTTCTCCTCTTGGAGAAAACATTTCCCATGGGACTGGACACTTTGTAGGTCCTCAAATTGGTGTTTGTGAATAAAGAATTTTGCGTTTCTTGCATGGATCCATACAGTTCCTTTTTTTTTTCTTTGAAAAAAACTGCTAAGAACCAGAAGGACAGCCCAGTCTGCATCCTCACCCTCACCTAGCACAATGCATCAGGCTCACCGTCTTGACCTTTCTTCCCTCCCGGCTGGCCCCACTTTGTTCGGGATGGGAAAAGAATAATTGCGTCTGCCCTACTTTCAGAGAAGATGAGTTTGCAGGGATTGCTTTTCTTTTTTTTTTCCTTTTCTTCCCCATTGACTGGACTGTTTAAGAACCTTAAGAGGAAGCCGGGGGTTTCAATTTTCCACTGCAAAAGCAAAGCCTTTTTTAGCAAAGCTTTGATGAAGCAGCAGGGACCAGAGCTCAGCCCTGAGGTCACCCATCAGCAGGTCAGCCAGCCAAGGCCTCCCACAGGGACACAGACCGGGCCGCAAGGCCTGCTGGGAAAGTCAGCCCGACTCAGTTCTGCTATGCAGAAGAACTAGTCATATTCCATAGGTTATCCTGAGACATGCTAGACTTCTTACCAAGGTGAATGGGATACAATCGAAGCATCTATGGGGTCCTCACTGGAAAGAGAGCTGCTCATAGAGCCTGGGGACCTGGGTTCAAATCCAGCCTCTGATGATCATAAGCTATGTCCCACTGAACTGGTTATTTATTCTCTCTCGGTCTTGATTTCCTCATCCCTAAGACCAACCATAATACTTATTCCCTTCAACTGCTAGTGCCTTCTCCCTTCTCTCCTCAAAAAAATGACCTTTTTATTTATTATTTATTATATATGTTTAGAATTATTTATGTGTTCTGTATAATATTTATTACAAATGTTTCATTTATATATGTGTTTATATACATATATATTACTCTTTCCACCAACAAAAATTTCTTGTCTTTATGTTTTATGTGTTTATTGACGGGATGAATAAGGGGAGGGCCTGATCTGCCAGTCTGCGGTGCTTTTCCACTGAACCAAACCACTCATACCCAGCTCCATGGGAACTGTGATGAGCCAGAGCCCCAGCAGATCGGGGGTGACCCTGATCACCCCTGTTACACAGATATATGTTGTCTCTGGCAATACCATGAGTTCCCTGAAGCTTCTTCATTTTGGGATATGTTTATTTCTGCATCCCTAGAACCTAGCACAAAAGCCCAGTACATTGTGATGAATTAATAGATGCTTATTAACATAGAACAAAATAAAAATTGCACATGATGTAGGAAAACCTGAGTTCAAATCCTGCCTTAGAGCACTTACCAGCTATGTGACACTGAGCAAATCACTTAAACCTCAATTTTCTCATCTGTAAAATGGGGATAATAATAGCACCTATACCCCAGGGTTGTTATAAGGATCAAATTAAATACTTGTGGAAAGCACTGTAAGCCTTAAAATGCTATATAACTGCTGTCCGTGATTGTTGTGTTACTATTCCTGTCTTTACTGTTGCCTGTTACTACCTCCCTTGTTGAGGTGTTGGAAGGAAAGCTCTTGGTAGCCTTTAAAGCAATATGTAAAGGAGAGTGGCTGTCTTTTCCACATTGTGGAATGCTCAGAGTAGTTGCCAGCAGTGCCCTATCCTATCAGGGAGAAACCAGAGAAGCCTCAGAAATGAGACTTGAATTTGGAGATGCTTGTGTCTGAGTTGAACTCTTCTTATGGTGAGGCTTGATCATCCACAAGTGGTTTATTCAGGTGGCAAGTTATTAGTCACAAGGTTTCTTTCTTCCTACTATCTACCAATTTCCCCATTTATAAACCCCTTCAGGTCCATAAAGAGATTCCCAGTGATAGGGAAGATGACCAGTTCAACAGGTTTGGTGATAGAAGATCTGGGATGATGATAATGAATGATGGGAAGAAGGCAGGGCTGCTCAGCTCTTAACTAGCTTCTGTTTCCTCTGCCAAGGAGACTGATCTTTGGACTGGAAAGGAGAGAACAGAGGGTGTGATAGGGAGTTGGTATCCAGATTAAGGAAAAGAGAACCTAGCTGCTACTGGTAGGTTTCCATCACCTGGCCTCCATGAACTACATCCTTGGATGCTGAAAAAAATGGGCAGATGTGATTGGTGAGCTACACCTTTCATAATTTTGGAATGACTGTGGAGAACCGGAGGAAGGAAGGAAGGAAGGAAGGAAGGAAGGAAGGAAGGAAGGAAGGAAGGAAGGAAGGAAGGAAGGAAGGAAGAAAAAGAACAAAAGAAAGGGAAAAAGTGGAATCTACAACTATCAGTCAGTGAAATTGACTTTGCTGGAAAAATTCTGGAAAAGGATGGCTAGAAATTACCTAGAAAAGGAAAGGAGTAGTTACAAAAGGTAAGGATGACTTCACCAAGAATTGGTCATACTAACAATAAAGCAATAATATCTAGAAGTTATATAGCACTTTAAGGTTCTCCAAGCACTTTACAAATAATATCTAATTTGATCTTCACAACAATCCTAGAAGGAAGGTGCTATTATTACTCCCATTTTACAGATGAGGAAACTGAGGCATAGAAGGGTTAAGTGATTTGTTCAGGGTCACACAGCTAGTAAGCATCTAAGGGTATATTTGAACTCAGATTTTCCTGACTCTAGGCTCAGTGTTCTCTTCACAGCACCACTTAACTTCAAGGCTAATTTCATTTCTTTTTTGACAGGGTTAGAGGATGACCCCATTGGCCACATCCCTACTTGAAAGAAATCTTTTTCCACCAACCCCTACCCAAAAACAACTGCTCAGCCTGGCATTTCAAGCCCCCCCCTCCAATCTGTCTCCTGCCTACCTTGCCAGGGCTCTTTCATGCATTTTTATATACCATCTAAACTGACCTATTAGGTGATCCCTAAATTCAGCATTCCATTTCCCATCACCACACCTTTGCAATGTATTGTGTCCCCTCACTCTCAAGCTAGGAGTGAACTACACCCCTCCTCATCTCTTCCTCTTAGAATCTTTGTCTTCCTTCAAATCTTAATTCAGGTACCCCTTCCTCCATGAAGTCTTCCCTGATCACCATTGCTCCCTCCCCCACCAGGAGTTAGTGCTCTTTCCCTCCTCCAGTTAGACTGTATTTCCTCACTTATGTATATGATACTTTTCACTCTCCTAGGTCTAAAAGCTCATTTAAGAAAAAGATCATTGAGACCCCTCAGAGGGTTGGAACTGGAGTCAGGAAGACCTGAGTTCAAATCCAACATCAGATACTTACTAGCTGTGTGATCCCGAGAAAGTCATTTTCCTCTCTCTGCCTCAGTTTTCCCATCTGTAAAATGGGGATAATAGCATCCCTTTCCCCCACCCCCACGGTTTTTCTGAGCATCAAATGAGGAGAGAGTTGTAAGTCACTTAGCATAGAACCTGGCATAGAGTAGACACTACATAACTGTGTCCTGTCTTAGCCTTTCCAGCAAAATGCCCAGCACATAAGAGGTGCTAATTTAATAGGCATGTTATTAAGCTCCTGCTAGGTTCCCAGCACTATGTGAAAAGTTAGGGATGTAAAAAAAAGGCAAAAACAGTCCTTGTCCTCAAGGACCTTACACTTTAACGAGGGAAGCAATGCCTAAAGAACCAGGTGATACAAGTTAAATAAAGGTCATCTCAAGACAGTCACGTAGTTGTTTGGAGGGAAAAAAGACTTCCTGTAGAAGGGGACACGATATGAATCTTGAAGAAAGCAGGGTTTCTACGAGGTGTAAATGAGGAAGGAAAGCATTCAGGGAGCCTAGAGGAGAGCCAGTACAGAGATGTAACAGGAGCAAAGTATAAGAAGGCTGGAAACACAGGGAGAGGCCATGTGGTGAAGGGCTTTGATTGCCAAACAAAGGAATTAATGTTAATAAATGTTCATATAATTAATACATGTTTATTGAGTTGTGCTGAGCTGCGTTGAGGAAACATTTTATTATATTAAAGATTTATTATTTTAATACATGTTAATATAGTTAATAAATGTTTATTGAGTTGAGTTTGTGGGGAAAAATACTTTTTAAAACTTTTGGGAAAATCAAATTGATTCTGATTCCATTCTGTAATTGATTAATCATAACACTTTAATGTGCTATAAGAAATGTAAACTACTACTATTATTCTTCTCCATTCTAAATATAGATCATTAGCCTTCCACTGAGGGATGCAGAAAGCAGGTCAGACTTAAGGAAGAACCCAATCATGCTCATCCAGCAGTGGGGAGGTCACTTTCAAAGCCTCCTTTTCTAGGCAATTTTAACTGTGCCTGACCAGACCCCTGAAAGCTGTAACCAGTGCCTGTACTAGGGGACAGCCAAAAGGACAGAATCTACAGCCAAACACAAATGTGGATTTATTTGCACCACAGAATCTGCTCTGTGATGCCCTATGAGGGATCTCCTTCATCCTCAAAGGACTCCAGTTAGTTAATCAATCCTGGATTTTCTTTTCTTAAGTTTCTAAGAAATGGAACATTGCTAGTTGCTTTATTAGAACATGTTATCATGGGGGAAAGTGTTAGATTTGTAGTCAGAAACCAGTATTAGAACCCAGTCGCTGCCGTGTAATTACCTGTGTGACTTCAGAGTTAAGTGGGCTTATCTGCTCTAATCCTGTAAGAGCCCTGGTTTGTAAAAGGAGAGTGTCAGGTTATATAATATTTAATATCCCTTCTAAGCTTTGAAATTCTATGTTCAAATGTTCCCTCTTCTAATATCCTTTCCAAATCTGTCATTCAGTCTTCCAAGCTCCCTCCCAGCTCTAGCATTGTATGTTCTAAGGGACCTCTCAGTTCTGACATTCTGTGTTCTAAAGGTCCTCCCAGTTCTGACAGTCTGTGCTCTAAGGTACCTCCTACCTCTGACATTTTATATTCCAACATTCTCATTCTAACCTCTCTTCCAGATCTAACATATGGTCAAGATGTAGCAGGGACCATCCTATGGAACATGCATGGGGATGAGAAAGTGGCCTTTCACCTTCTAGTGAGCCCAAAAGCACTGGCCCATCCCCATGCATGTTCTATGAGATGGCCCCTGTTACCTAAAGGACTTTCAAACTTTAACTTTCTATGTTCTAAGGTCCCTTCCACAGCCAACCATCTATGTCCTAACATTCTCTCTGCTAAGTTCCCTTCTAGCTCATTCGTTCTATGATATTATGACTCAGAGATAATAATTACTGGAACACAGAGGAAGACCTCTTTCCCACTCTGGAGGAAAGAAGGCTCACTAAGTAGCTTTTGGAATCAGTAGGGCAGTCACTCAGTAAAGCAACTTATTGGATTATGCTTAGCCCTGCACTCTGGTGTAAGAGGCACCTTCTTTTCTGGGCAATTTTAACTTCTCTTGACCAGAGTTCTCTGAAAGTAGTAAGCAATGCCAGGGCATTGTTGTCGATCTAGACATGTCCAGATCACCTAACATGGAGCTAATCTGCATCTAACATGGAAGTTACCCCTACCTATATGGCATAGGATGAACAGTGCTTCTGTGTTAGGCTATATGGACATTCCCAGGTAAGCCCCTCAGGATGCTACCATATTAGGCAATCTGAGGATCCTTCAAAGGCCCCTTATTGCAGTATAGCATAAGAGTAAACAAAAGTGGTTCACTGGCACTTGAGACACAGATAATCACTTCACCTGTTAGGGTCATGGTTTCTTCATTTGTGAAATGAAGTGGATTAAGTGGACTTCATGCATAATATGAATCAACTGTGAGTATAAATACTATATATATATACACATATATGCACAAATATATGTTATATTATATTATTATATCACATCATATCATATCATTTTATTATATCTTATTTATCATATCATTATATTCATACACATACATACATGCATATTGTGTGTATGCATACATATATATGTCAACCAAGAAAGTGACTATCATCTGACTCTGTATTAAGAGAAGCCCAGTGTCCAGAATGCTTAAGGGAATTGTCCCCTTGTCTTCTGCCCTGATGGGACCAGGTCTTCTGGAGCTTTGTGTCTGATTCTTTAGGGCCACATTTTAGGGGGAATACATTATTTTTTTTAATTTTTAATTTTTTATTATTATTAATTTATTTGTTTTCAGTTTTCTACAATCACTTCCATAAATCTTAGATTTTCTCCCCCTCCTTCCCCCCTCACTCCTTGAGATGGCATGCAATATTATAATGACTTCTACACATACATTTTTATTAAACACATTTTCACATTAGTCATGTTGCATCGAAGAATTAAAATGAATGGGAGAAACCATGAGAAAAACCCAAACAAAACAAAACATAAGACAAAGAAAATACTCTGCCTCATTCTGCATTCCAATTTCTTTCTGTGGATGTGGATGGCATTTTGCCTCAAGAGTCCTTTAGAAATGTTTTAGGTCCTTGCATTGCTGTGAAGGGCTAAGTCTACCAGAAAAATTCCTTACACACTGTGGTTGTTACTGTGGACAATGATCTCCTGGTTCTGCTCCTTTCACTCAGTATCAGTTCATATAGGTCCTTCCAGGACTCTCTGAAGTCTTCCTGTTCATCACTTCTTATACCACAATAGTACTCCATTATATTCATATACCACAACTTGTTCAGCCATTCCCTGAATGATGAATATCCCCTCAATTTCCAGTTTCTGCACCACAAAGAGTGCTGCTATAAATATTTTTGTACACCTGGGATCCTTTCTCAGTTTTATGACTTCTTTGGGATACAGTCTTAGAAGTAATATAACTGGGTCAAAGAGTATGCACATTTTTGTAGCCCTTTGGGCATAGTTCCAAATTACTCTCCAGAATGGTTGGATCAACTTACAGCTCCCCCAATGAGTTAGTGTTCCAAGTCTCCCACATCTTCTCCAACATTTATCATCTTCCTGTTTTGTCATGTTAGCCAATCTAATAGGAGTGATGTGGTACCTCAGAGCTGTTCTCTAATCAATAGTGATTTAGAGCCTTTTTTCATATGACTATAGACAGCTTTAATTTCTTCCTCTGAAATCTCCCTGTTCATATCCTTTGACCATTTATCAATTAGGGAATGACTTGTATTTTTGTACATTTGACTCAGTTCCCTATACATTTTAGAAATGAGGCCTTTGTCACAGACACTAGCTGCAAAAATTCTTTTCAGTTTTCTGCTTCCCTCCTAATCTTGGTTGCATTGACTTTGTTTGTGCAAAAACTTTTCAATTTAATGTAATTGAAATTATCCATTTTGTACTTCATAATGTTCTCTATCTCTTATTTGGTCATAAATTTCTCTATTCTCCATAAATTTGACAAATACACTGTTCCTTGCTTAGGGAGGATATTTTCTAACAAACTGACAGGTGTCCAAACGAAAACCAGCAGCAGGGTGAGTGTGCTGGGGACCATGCCATACAGCAATGGGCTGAAGTAAATGGAGATGTCTATCCTGCAGAAGAAAAGATGTAGGGAGGTGATAGCTGTCTTCAAGTATTTACAGGACTGAAAAGAGAGAAAGGAAAGACTTGTTCCAGTTGGCCTCCAAGGAAAAAATAAGAAGGAATATGTGAAAATTTTACAAAGATAGATTTTGGCTGAATTTAAGGGAAAAAAATCTACCTTTTAAAACTATCCCAACATTAAATCTGCTTCCTCTGAAGGGCATGGGGTTCCCATCCCTGGAGGATTCCAGCTGAGGCCTGGATGCTCACTTGCTGGGGATACTCTGAAGGGGATTCTTGCTGAGGTAAGGGTTAAACTGAGTGACTTCCTTTGTACCCCTGAGGTTCTGAGACCCGGTCAGTCTTAATGGAGCAGCTCAAGGGATCACAAGTCTGAGGAGGGAGAAGCAGACCCTCTCCCAGATAGCTTCCAGTCACTGCTGAGTGGGAGCCACAGTGACAGCACACCCAGCTCCCTCTTGATCAGCCTCTTCCCATCCCCCCTTGATTCACCTTTGGACAGGTTGACCAGTAAGGTTCTAAAATGAATCAATGATAATGTGAAGAGGAAAAAATTTCCATGGAAGCAGCAAGACACTAAAGAAGAGAGGTCTGGGGGGAGGGGGGGGTAAAGAAAGAAGGAGCCCCAGAGTAATGAGCCTGGGAAAAGAAGAGAAAGCCAAGGGAAGAAGGCAAGCAGGAGAGGGAGAGCTAAGGAAACCTGGAGGGCGAGAATGCAGGGCCAGGCACATCCATCAGTGAGAGCCACACCCACATCCAATGTGGTTGTTGGCACTGGGGCATATAAACCTGGCTTCCCAGAGTTCACAGGCTAGTGGGGGAGAGTAGCCACACATAGCGGTGAAGGTAAATAGCAACAGAAGCCTGGAATGTCAGAGCTGGGAGGGACCTTAGAACCCAGGCTGTCAGAACTGGGAGGTCCCTTAGAACACAGGATGTCAGAGCTGGGAGGGCCCTTAGAACAGAGGATGTCAGAGCTTGGAGGGGCCTTAGAACATGGAATGTTAGGGCTAGATGACACTTTTGGACATAGAATGCCAGAACTAGAAAGGATCTTAAGAATCCCCCAGTCCAAGCCCTTCATTCTTTGCAGTCAAGGAAACTGAGTTTCAGAGAATTTAACTTTCCTCCCCAAAGTCACATAGCAAATTAATTCAGTTTGGAGACCAGAACCAGTTTTCAAGATTTCTAAACCAGGACTTTTCCTCCTCCCCTCCCAACCTTCTAGTCATGCAAGAGTTTCAATAATCAGATGCCCATCAGTCTGGACAGTCTTATGAGGGTGGAGTAGAAGAACTGGCTCTGGTTGTGAGACAAAAACCCCTTGTCTCCCTAGCCTACCTCTCCCTTTGACAAGTCCCAGGGGACCAGTGAGAGGAAGAGGAAGCAGTGATGCAGAGCGTCACTTAGGGACCAGAAACAACCAGGGCCAGAATGCATTTCCAATGGGTCACCGCAGCTCAGGGCGCAGCATAATGAGCTGTTGGTAATGGAACAGCATTGGTCAGGCTGCTCATTATAATGGCATTAGCTCTAAATTGTTATCATTGTAGTGGAAAATACCTTAAGATGGAGTAGCTGGGCCCTATTCTAGGGATCCAAACTAAAAGGCCTTGGGATGCACCAAGGCCAAATCAGGGCTGGTAGGAAAGGAAAGGGCACCCCAAGGTACTGGCTACGTTTGTGTCCTTTCCCTTCCTCCCTCACTTTGGATCCCACTCCACCTTTCCAACAGCCTAGCTTTCATCAGATGCCATAGGTGTTTGTACCCACTGGACAGCTTCTTACCAGAACAGTTTGTAAGTTGGAAGGAGGAAGAAATAACAACATTGGGTTTTTTTTAATGTGGGTTCTTAGGTTTATCAGGTCTCCTGGTCCTACCAAATTTTCCTCCCAATGTCCTGTCAAACTTTTTCACCCTCCAGCAATTCCTGGTCTGGGCCTTTCTGGCCTCACAGACACATTCTTAATTGTACTAACCCTGTTTGAATCCTCCAGGCAGGCAATGCTCTTCCCACTCAGGCCCTAGGTGTAATAGGTGAAAACCATAGGATCATAGCTCTAGAACTGAAAGGAACTTCAGAAACCATGGAGTCTAGCCCCTTCCTTTTACAGAGAAGGAAACTGAGGCCCTGGTAACTTCAGTGACTAGTCCAAGGTCACATAGTTATTAAGTGTTGTTGGATTAAATGGTTCCTAAGGTCCCTTCCATCACTAGATCTTTGCTCTGTGATCCTTTAGGAGGCCAGTTAGAAGGTTTTAGTCAGGGGAGTCACCAGGATGGTGACTGGGACCACAAGACAGTTACTTTCCAGAAGCAATGTTAGCTCTGATTTGATCAATGTTCCCAAAGCAAGAGGTGGAAGGTGATCTGTGGCAGGACAGAAGACAGGATGTCATAAACTGTAGCCAGCTGGGGCACCCCTGTAGATCCCTGGAGAACCTGCAGTCTTGAGGTCACATGTAGCCTTCTAGGTTCTGAAGGGTGGCCTTTTTTGATTTGTTCTGTAAAATTTGGACTCAATCAAAAGACCACCCTTCAGGACCTTGAAGGCCACATGTGGGCTCAAGGCTGCAGGTCCCACCTGCATCAGACCCACCTCTAGATCAGATGCACCTCTGATCTAGAGAGAGCTGGCTAAATGATCATGCTCATTCCCTCACCAATCAGGACCACTCCAGGGACTTTAGGAGATTGCAATCTCAATATAAATCAACAGTATAATATATCCTCCCAGAAATCAAATGTGATTTTGTGTTGCATTAAGAGAAACATAGTTTTCAGGAATAAGGAGAGGATGTCTCTGCCCCTTCATGGCTAAATTCCTTGGGAAAACCATCTACACTAGGTGCCCTTCCTTCTTTTCTCCCTCACTTCTAATCCTTTAGCAGTCTGGCTTCCAACCCCATCAATCAGCTAAAACAATCCTTCCCCAAATTACCTGTGTGCCCATAATTCCCCAATCTAACAGTCTTCTCTCAGTCCTAATCCTTTTTGACCTCTCTGCAGTATTTGAAGCCATGGAGCCCTGTCTTTTATTCACCCTCTCCTTAGGTTTTCACAACACTACTTTTCTCTTGCTCTTTTATCTGTCCTTCTCATTCTCCTTTGCCAACTTTTCATCCAGGTCACACCCACTCTGGGTTCTGTTCCTGGCCCTTTTCTCTTCTTTCTACACTATTTCCCTTGGTGATCTCAACTCCCTTGGGTTCCATTGTTATCACTAGGTAGATGACTCCCAAATGGATATATCCAGTCATAATATTACTCCTGAGCTCCAGTACCACATCACCAACTGCCTTTTGGACATCTGAGATTCAATGTCCCAAAGGCATCTACGACGTGTCCAAAGCAGAACTCATTATCTGCCTCTTTCCAACCCTTGCCTTAGCCCCACCTTCCTTCTCACTGTCAAAGCACCACCATCCTTCCAGTCACTCAGGCTCACAACCTTGGTATTATATCTTGATTTCTCCCTCACACTCACTCACCCATATCCAGTCAGTTGGCAAATTTTGTCATTTCTTCCCTCACAATATTCATCGTTATCTACACTCACAGTGGAGACTCCACAGACAGTCCTAGTTCACCTGCCATCATATCCAGTCTGTATTAAAGCAATGTTCTCTTGACTGGTCTCCCACAAATCGCTCTCCCCTCATATTCATCCACCCTCCAGCTGCCAATACATTCACCCCCTCTGATCAGCAAGCTTCAGGGGCTCCCTATTACCTCTCGTTGTTGGTTAATTTGTGTCTGATTCTCCATGACCCCATTTGGGGTTCTCTTGGCAGAGATACTAGAATGGTTTACCATTTCCTCCTTCAATCCCTTTTACAAATGAAGAAACTGAGGCAAACAGGGTTAAATGACTTGCCCAGGGTCACACAGCTGGTAAATGTATGACGCCAGAGACCCAGCACTCTATTTACTGTGCCACCTAGCTGCTCCAATTACCTCTAGGATAGAAGATTAACTCCTTTGCTTAGCAATTAAAACCCTTCCTATGCTGGCCCCCTCTTGTTCTCATCTCTGCACTCTGTACAGTAGTGTTGGTCTACCTGCAATTCCATCTCCCATCTATACCTTTGCACTAGCTGTCCACCACACCTGGAATGCCCTAAGCCCTCACCTTCCTCTCTTAGTTTCTCTTACTGCCTTCAAGATTCAGCTCAAATACTTTCTTCTGCAGGAGGCCATCCCTGGTCCTTATTCCCCTGTTCAGATTGTCTTCCATCTCTTCTCTCTCTCTCTTTCTCTCCTTTTCTCTCTCTCTGTCCTCCTCCTCTCTCTGTGTCCTTATCTCTGTCCCTCTCTCCTTCTCTCTCTCTCCCTCTTTCCTTCTCTCTCTCTCCTTTTCTCTCTCTGTCCTCCTTCTTTATCTTTTCTCTCCCTCCTTCTCTCTCTCCTGATCTCCCTCCTTCTTTCTCTCCCTCTCTCCTGATCTCTCTCTCTCTCTCTGTTTCTCTCTCTCTCTTTCTCTTTCTCTCTGTCTCTGTCTCTGTCTCTCTGTCTCTGTCTGTCTCTGTCTGTCTGTCTGTCTCTCTCTCTCTCTCTCTCTCTCTCTCTCTCTCTCTCTCTCTCTCTCTCCATATGTATATGTATAATTGTATCTACCTAGTTGTTTTACATGTTGTCCCCCATTAGAATGTAACTTCCTTGAGGACAGCAGACCATGGATTCCCCTTTCTAATATTCCCAGCACTTAGCCCATAGTAATAAAACAAATACTCATTGACTTAATAGTTTCACTGCTTGCTCTCTGACTCAGGCAGATCACGTATTGTGCTTTGTTCTAGGTACCACAGTTTAGCAAAGTATTAATAAGCCAAAGTGGAGAACATCTGGGGGATGGAGGAGGGAAGGTAACTGGGACAGTGAAGGGTCTTCAGTTCATGTCATATAAGGAGGGTGACCAGAATGGTGAGAGGATTAAAGATCATGCACCTTAGGATCCATTGAAGAGCCTGGGAATATTTGGACTACAGAATGTCTGCATCTCTATAGTCATGACTGCCATCTGTAGAGAGACAGTCAAGAGGGCAATGGATTTGGAGTCAGGAAAACCTGGGTTCAAATTCCATCTTACTAGCTGGGTAAACCTGGACAAGTCACAATCTCTCAGGTCCTCAGTTACTTTATCTATGAAATGAGGTAGAGAGGTGGATAGATGATGAGTTCAAAGATGCCTTCTTTGTCTAAATCTGTGACCACTTGATCTCTGAGCCTCTAAGTATTTGAGAAGGTGATATGTGGAAGAGGGATAGGGCACAACTTGGTTAAATGGGTTGAAATTTCCAAGTGGAGAGTATGGGCTAGGGATGAATAAAAGCTTCCTGACAATTAATGGAGAAGAAAATAGCAAACTGCTCCAGTATCTCTGCCAAGAAAACCCCAGATGGGGTCACAAAGAGTAGGACACAACTGAAACGATTCAACACCAATTAACGATGGCAGCTTCAAGAGGTGCCTCCTTTCCCCACCACTGAAGATTTCAAGCAAAGGCCAGATGATCAGATATGTCTTCCATAAAGTGAATTCTTTTTAGGGTCTGAGTTGGATGGCTACTGAGGTCCCTTCCAAATCTAAAATTCTGTGATACAAGGGCGCCATCTTTGTCAATCCCTGATAGTACTATTCATTGAATTTCTTGGATCTCTATGGTAGAAAGTATTATTGGGATTGTCAAGTCCAACTTCTTTGTTTTTTTCAGAGAGGGAAACTGAGTCCCGCAAAGAAGTGCCTTGCACAAGGTCACACAAATTATCCCAGGCAGGATTTGCTCTTCTGACTCCAATTCCAGTGTACTTCACTAATAGGAGGTCAGGGGACCCTCCCTAGAGCAAGGTTCCCCAGCTAGATTGGGAGTTAGAAGACCTGGGAGTCCTTATTCTGTACATACCCACCCTGTATCTCAGATATGTTCCCTACTTTCTCTGAACTTCAGTTTCCTCATCTGTAAAACCAGGCTGTTTTTACTTTCCACTTCACAGATCTATCAGGATTAATGTAAAAAGTATTTTGATGGCTGCATTCCAATATAATTGGTTTTCTTTATAATATTATAATTTTATCTTATGCATTTAAAAACATGATTCTGAGAAGGGGTTCATTGACCTCAATGAACTGTCAAAAGGGTCTAGGAATTGAAAATGATTAAAACCCTTTGTCTTAAAGATAAACTCCACAAGGGAAAGGTTTGTCTTATCAAAACATCCAAAGTTTTGCAATGTGTTGTCTCCCTCCATTAATAGGAAGATCCGTGAGGCCATGGACTGTGTCATTTGTAATTTTATATTCCCTAATATATTGTATATGCTCAATATATGCTTTTATCATTCATTCATTCATTCTTCTTATGGGTGAAGCATCGCATCCTACCTGCCCTAAGCCTATGAGTTCCTGGCAAAAGCCCCTGGGAAAGGCAGGCAGTTGTGACCGGACATCAACCTCCTCCAAGGGAGTTTAGCAAACAGTGCTAAACTACCTGGCTGTTGAAATGACTCTCTGAAAATGCTTTACAAATGGCCCAGTTACAGGACTGAACACAGAGACCATTTTCCCAAGAGGAACCCAGGCTTTTCAAGTGCCTCATTAGCACACATTTCAATCACTCTTTGCAGCAATCAGAGGTTTTGGGGGCATTGTTGTTAGGGCTGCCTGACCACAGCCCCATTCCTCCCAGGAAGGATTGGGTCTCTGAGCACTGAGGGCTTGGATGGCAGCCCAAGGCATAGGCCCCTGAACCAAGTGGGCCAAAAGATGGCAAAGGCCCCATCCCTAGCCTTTGCAAGTCAAAACCTCCTATTTCCTCAGGGTTTACAAAGCATTTTACATTATCTGCACCCAACGGTTATTTTTTGTTAAATAGATAATCGAAAGAATCTATACCAGAGAAGAGCTATAAATAATATCCATAAACACTGTACTCAGTCAATCAAAAAACATTTATTAGGCATCAACTATATGCCAGGAACTATAATAGTAATAAAAGCTAGCATTTATATAGCACTTACACAAATCTCCTTTGGTCCTTACAATAACGCTGTTTGTTGATATCATCACCCTGATTTTATTATAATGGTATCAACCGTGATGTCACTATCCCTACTTTACAGATAAGGAAACTGAAGTAGAGAGAGGTCAAGTTATTTGACCTCTGAGTATGAGGCAAAATTTGAACTGAGGTCTTCTTGGCTGCAGGTCAATCACTCAATGCACTGAGCTACCCAGATGTCTAGGGACTGGGGATATAGAGACAAAAATAAAATAATCTTTGTCTTCAAGGCACTTATATTCTTCTGGAGAGATACAGTATATTCACAGACTGCTAAATCTTATGCTAAATAAAGGCAAAGTCAACCGGCAAAGGGCAACTAGGCAGTGTCATACATAGAACACCAAGGCTGGGGTTAAGAAGACCTGAGTTCAGATGTTTACCAGCTGCGTGTGAGCCTGGGCAAATCACTTCACTTTGTTTGCCTCTGTTTCCTCATCTGTAAAATGAGCTGGAGAAAGAAATGACAAACCACTCCAGTCTCTTTGCCAAGAAAACCCCAAATGGGGTCACAAAGACTTGGACATGACTGGTATAATTAGCCTTGAAGGATAGATTGGAGCTAGCCGACAAAGGACTTTAAATGTCGATAGAGGTATTTCTACTTTAACCTAAAGGCAATCGGGAGCCAGAGAAGACTCTAAAGAGGAAATAACAATAATAATAAATATTTAGATAGCGCTTTGATGTTTAAAAACTGCTTTATGTACATTGTCTCATTTGATCCTCATAGCAACCCTGTGAGACTGGTGAGATCAAAGTCTCCTGAGGGACAATGCCCATGCTCAGTTCACTCCCATCTCAACTCAAACTCTGGACTGCTGGTGTCCTCCTCATCAGTAGCCTTGGCCCACTCCTTCCCTTTCCTCTCATTTTCCCAGCCCAATTTCCAGCTCCCCCCTTTTGTCTTGTCTTTCCTTGTTAGAATGTAAGTTCCCTGAGGATAAGGACAGTTGTTTCCATGTATCTATGCACGGCTCACAGTAGGTGCTTACTAGCCACTTTCTATATCTATTCAGGTGTTTTTATCCTCATTTCCTAGATGAGGAAACTTGAGTCTGAGAGAGGTTAAATGATTTGCTTAAGGTCACACAACCAGTGGGTACCTGAGATAGGATGACATGTCCTTGAAGAACATCCATTTGGCAGCAGCCAGAGAGAGATTGAAGAAAGGAGAAACTAGACTCCAGGAGACCGATTAGCAGGCTTTTGCAATAGTCTGGGAGAAAGTTATAATGGTCAAAACTAGGGTGGTTGTGGTTTGAGTAGAGAGAAGAGGGTATGAGAATTTCTGTGAAGGTAGAATCAGCAGTAACTTACTGGCTATGAGAAGCAGGTGAATGAGGGTGAGAGGTTAGGGATGACTCCCAGGGTGCAAGTCTAGATGACTGGAAGAATGAATGGTGGTACCGTACAAGGAAAAAGGGAAGTTGGGAGGAGGTTTCAGGGAAGGATGGTGAGTTCTGTTTTGGAGACATTACGCTTGAGATGCCTAAAGGGTGCTCAGGTGGAGATGCAAGGCTGGAGCTCAGAAGAGAGGTGAGGGGTAGATATGGAAACTTAAGAGTCACTTCCGTAGAGATGATGGTTGAACCATTGGGAACTGAGGGGAATCACCAAAGGGAAGAGTGTTGAGAGAAGAGAGGAGAGAGCGCTTGGCAACACCTCGGTCTAGAGGGTGGGACATGGGTGATGACCCTGCAACAGAGAGCAAGAAGGATGAGTCAGATAGACAGGAAGAACACCAAGGAGAAGGTCTGGGAGAAGGACGCGGTCAACAGTGTTAAATACTGCATGGAGATCAAGAAGGATGAAGACTGAGAAAAGGTCTTTGAATTTAGCTAAACAGAAAATCACTCAGTAAATAAGTAGACATTCTGGGGTGAAACCAGGTCATATATTGCCAAATCCTGTATCTCCTCTCCTTCTCTCAGACAAACTGGACTGCTGTCTATTCCCCATTGTCCTCCCACCCTTCTTGAGCTGGCCCTTTGCTTATTGCCTGCCTATGCCTGGGATGGACTCCCTATCTCTAGCCATTAAATTCACTTGAAAGAGAACATAGACGCCCCCTCTTCCACGGAAGCCCTCCATTATCCTTCTTACCACTGCACCTGTACAAACACCCAGGTGAATTTCATCTCTCATACCTCAAAGCTCTTGTAGTACTCTGCCTATATTTCTCCTTTGAACTTATCTCGTGTCAAAATCAGGGTTATCCTAAAGCGAGAGCTGATTGTTAAATTTTCAATGTGAGTACTTCCACCTCAGAAATCAATAAGTACTGCAAATTTCAGCTTGATCCAATGTTTGTTGATTGACTAGACTTAAGAAAGAAATGGAGAGAATGCTAATCATGCAAATGAAACTTAAAAGTGTTTTGGGCATATACCACCACTCCCAGGAAAGCTGATTGTTAAACATTTACCAGCACACCCCCACCACAACTATATGTGAACATGAAAACATAAGCTCCTTAAGACTATCACTGAATCACCTCAGCAGTCATCTAGTCCACCACCTCCCCAATTTCTATGAGGAAACAGGGGCTAAGTGACTTGCCCAAGGAGACACAAGTTTTAAGTATGTGGGATTTGAACCCAGATTCTTGAACTTCCAATCCATCTATCCTTCTATTCCCTTGCGTATGTTATCATCACCTAGCATAGTGCTTTGAACACAGTAACTATATAACAGACACTCGTTGAATTGACTTGATTTTTAAAAAATTCACAGATGTGGAAACTGAGGCTCAAAAGAGACCACCTATTTAGTGAAAGAATCAGAACAAGAATCCAGGTTTCTGGCTTCCAAGTTCAGGATTTTTTCCACTGCTTACTGTCTCTCATGCACCACTTATAGTCTCCATAGAGTGGGATGAGAAGGACCATCAAACAGCTAAATGACATTAATTTTGATTTTCAATCACTTCAAGAGGATGGCTAAGCAAATGGGAAGGTTGCTGGGGACAGGGTTAACCTACTTAAGAGAACAGACAGCTTCCCTGCCCTTCAGACTTTTCCTATCCCCTCACCTCCTAGGAAAAAAAAGAAAAGAAAAGTCACCATTTTTAGTCCAAAAAATGAGGACTCTCCCCTCTGAGATAACAAAGAGAATCTGATCAAAGCCTCTATGGCCATGAAAGGTGTTTGAGAGCGAGCAAACATAGGCCTGCCCACCAAAGCCCAGATCCGAGAGCAAGAGCCTTGCCAGGAAGCTGCATGGACGAGATTTTCAGGAAATCAAAGGCTGTTCTACTTACTCAATGGGGAGTAACCATAGGGGACTCGTTACCCTGAGGGGTTGTACAGGATAGAAATAGAAACATGCTTGAGAATAGGTTGGAGAGATTCCCGGACAATAGACGTAGGATGAGCTCCATCCCATGACTGTGTTGCTTCCCTTCAGGCGTTCTGTGTCCCCATCAAACTGACCGACTTCAGACCATAGGCCCATAGATTCAGATCAAGAAGAGACCTTGGAGGTCATTTAGTACAAACCTCTCATTTTATACCTGAAGAAGTTGGGGCCTAGATTGGAGAAGAGCCTTGTCCAAACTCACACAGGTGGTAGCGACCAAAGAAGTCTGGATTTGGACCTATGGCTGCAGATTCCCCACCCCTGACCTAGGTCATCAAGCTCCAAACCCAGCACTTCTATACTGTTTCCTAAGAAGCCTCCTGTACTCCTGTATATCTCCCATCCAACTACTACTAACCAGGGCTAACTCTGCTTAGCTTCCTAAACTAGAAGTATCCAGGGTATTTACAGGAATTAGAAATGTTCCTTCATTCATTCATCAAGCATTTTTAAATTACCTACTATGTTCCAGGCACCATATTGGAGGATAAGCATTCTAAGACAAAAGCAGTTGCAGTCCTCAAGAAGCTTACAGTATAACCACAATTTTGGAAAGATAATCCCAACCTTTGAAACAGATATTCTGATTGGTAACCGCGTCTCTTCCTGAAATGACCCATCAAGACTTCTGAGTAGACTTCGGTGGGCAGTCTGTGGGGCTGATGACCTGTGGGAAAGGGAAAGGGACTGGCAAGGTTCTTTGGTCTTCTTATATCCGAAACCCCACCCAACCAGTTGGAAGTCTTGAAGTAGTCTCTGTGAATCCCTGTTGGGGATGGTCATACAGTACAATCCTGCAACTGGGAAGGAAGTTAGATTCCCTGATATTCTTCTAGATCTAAAATTCTGAGTATTCTGCCCATTCTGACATTTTGAGACCTGCATCTTCTCCTATGGTCATCTTCTATCTCCTAAGGCCTCTCTCAGCTCTCACATTCTATGTTCTAAATTCCCTCCTAACTCTGACATTCTGTGTTCTAAGGCCCCTCTCATCCCTGACATCCTGTGTTCTAAAGACCTTCCCAGCTGACAGTCTGTGTTCTACAGCCCCTCTCAGTTCTGACTCCTATAGTCAAACATATTCTATCCTACCTTCCTTCTTTCAGAATCTATAGTTCAGAGACAATTCTGTCCTATAAAATACATGCAGGTGTTCAGACAGCCAGTACACCTAGTCCACACCCTCTGCAAAGCCAAGTTGGGGCTTCCATAGCCACTGCTGCTCCCAAAGCTCATCCCTGTTTCTTTGGACCTTCTCTTTCCCAGCCAAGGCTGATTTAGCTAGTAGGGCTAGCTCAGGGCATCTGATTCCCGTGTACTTTGTCTATAATAACATAATGACTTGCCCTTCTGAGAAACCATCAGTGCTGGTAAACTCCTGCCACTAGCCTATATTACACTGATCTCTCCCTAAACCTTTGCAGTTATTAATAGTTTATTGATTGCAGTCCATTGCTAGTGAAAAGAAGCCCCTGCCCAGCCCCCTGTTATCTGTACAAGGCCTACTAACCAGTCAGCAGATCAATGCCACGCAGTTCCTGAGGAAAGGAACTCTCTGGGATGCTTAATTCACTTTAGAAGAGAGGCAGGTGAGGTAAAAAGCTGAGATTAGGGAAAGAGAGCCAGGCTGCAACAAAATCAAACTTGTATCCCAGGTACAAAGGAGTCTGTAGAAAGGAGGGGGAGGGAAGTGTAACTGCAACTCTGTGTTTGGCCTTGCTGTGCTGGGGCAGTTTCAGCAGGTGGGTGGCACGTTATCACACATGCCATCCCCTGCCCCTCTCCCGACACTAAAATCCCTATTCCTGGGAAAGATGGGACAATCCAATGCCCTCCAACTTCATTCACCATCCCCAAACACTCCTCCTTGGTTACCATTCCCCAGGGGGACTGTCTTCCCCTTTCGGGTTGTAAGCCCCTGGAGGACAGGGACTGTCTTACTTTTTGTCTTTGTATCCTAGTTCTTAGCATATGCCTGGCACATGGCAAGTCCTTACTATCCTTTCTTTCTTTCCTTCATTCATTCCTGTCTTCAGTACAGGCATACTTGTACCTTACAGAAGCCAGCTCCTACATATCGCTTGTACATCTACCACTCACCTACATATGCACCTATGTACTACTACTGTGTACTAGTATGTAGTACTACTCACTTCCACATATATGTGTGTGTATTGTGTTTGTATATACACACATATATACATATATGTGTGTATGTATTGTGTTTGTATATACACACATATATACATATATGCATACATATAGTATGTGTGTGTGTGTGTGTGTGTGTGTGTGTGTGTATAGGGGCAGCAGCTAAATGGGATAGTGGACAAAATGTCTGGCCTAGAGTCAAGAGGATTCCTCTTATTAAATTCAAAACCTCTTCTTGAATTCAAATCTGGCCTTAGATACTTACTAACTGTGTGACCCTAGGCAAGTCACTTCACCCTGTTTACCTCAGTTTTCTCATCTATAAAAAGAGCTGGAGAAGGAAATGGCAATCCACTCCAGCATCTTTGCCAAGAAAACCCCAAATGGGATCACAAAGGGTCAGACGCATCTGAAAAATGACTAAATGACAACAAAATATCTTTGTATGTGCATATCTATATATGTTTCTTAATTATGAACTTATTAGTAAATACATGTTTATAGTATATATTTATATAACAAATAGCTTCTATTTCATATCATGCACCCCTCACCCACCCATCACTCTGATCATATATCAAAAGGGTATTTAGCAGTGACCTTCATAAAAAGCCTGTGCTTACATCTTTCATCTCCACACGTCACCTATCACTTATCTCTGGTACTTTCTTAATGTTCCTCACATGTGACTGCCTTTCTCCCTCCTCCATGCCTTTGCTCAGACTTTCCCTCATGCTACGAATGCCTTCCTTCTTCACTCCTATGGATAATAAAAGCGTGGGTGACATCTCTGTAAGTGGTGGGTAACCAGATGATGGGCATGCCCATGATCAATAGTTGCATAGCTGGCAAGTGCATGATGGAGATGCTACCAGAGAGACAATGCAGTACAGTGGAAATAACAAAGCTTTTGGAGTCACAGGTCCTGTGTTCAAATGTCATTCCTGTCACCATTTTTGTAACCTCAGAAAACTCATTTCCCCTACCTAGGCCTCAGTTTCTTCACCTATAAAATAAAAGATTTGAACTACATGACCTCTGAGGTCTCTTTTGGCTCTAAATCTGTTATCTCTCCCTAAAAAGAGGCCTGCATGTGTCACTTGAGTATATCTAGGTACCTGTCACACATCGTTAAAATCCATATCACTTCTGTATCACCTGTGTACCTCTTGCCAATATGGATCATCTAGGTGACTATCATTATAACTGTCACTTGTTGGGTGCTTGACCAGGACACAAACAGAGGCAGACAGAGTCCCTGGGGCTCCTTGCAGCCTGGGCCCCAGGGACACTATATTCCACACAACAAGAATTCAGTATTCTCAGGCAGCATCAGGGATGACATACAATCAGTCCTTCCTGCCTCTGCTGGAGGAAACGGTCCCACCCACCCTCTCTGTGCCATGTGGTACTGTCTCCTGGGTTCAGTTGCTCCCAGAAGGAGAGAGAGGTTGGCTGGATCTGTAGGACAATGGATAAGAAGAAAGACTTCAGCTGAGGGAGTTCATCCAGAGATCAGTGAGTGCCAAGGCAAGGAGCCAGAAGATGAAGAGGGAGACAGAGACACTTAGTTGAATCAGAAGAGTAAAGTAAGTCTTAAGATGAAGTGGTTGAGAATAACAAGCTAGCTAGAGCTAAGTCCCGAAGACTCCCCTGAGAGGAGGAGTGGAGGGGGGCTACCTGGCAGCCTGGATGCCAAAGGGAGGCCCTGGTAAAGAGGATAGAAAGGAATCTGCTCCCTCACTGACCAAGGGAAACAAGGGCTTGTAGGAAGGAAAAGGAAGAGAAAGAAACTCTGAGGTCAGACACCCCCACAAGGCACAGGTCACCCTATAGACCTGCCCCTTGGGGGTCTTAAGCCCTCAGGCACTGTCTTTATGACTTTGGGCAAGTCATTTTCCCTAAGGGCATCTCAGTTTCCACCAGGGAACAAACTTTGAGCTGGGAAGAGATCAGGTACCTCCCAGCTCTGACAGTCTGTCAGACACTCCCTTACCTCTCTTGATCATATGAAACGCCTTACTTCACAAGCAGCTAAAACCCAGCAAAAGCTAAATTTGAACTTGGGTCTACAGCGAAGGGACTGGAGTCAAGAATTACTGTTCAGATGCAAAGTTGGGCCAGATGTCCTCTGAACTCCCTGCTAAAGGACATCTGGACATCTTCTAAACAGGATCCCCACAGTGCTGACAGTTTGTGTTCTGAGATCTCTTCCAGCTCCTACATTCAATGTTCTAAAGTCCCTCCCTGCTCTGATACTCTCTGTGCTTTTTTCTTATTTATTTATTTACTTTTTTGAGTTTTCAACACTCACTTTCACAAGATTTTGAGTTCCAAATTTTCTCCCCCTCCTTTCCCTCTACCGCCAAGACAGTGTGTAATCTGATATAGGTTCTATATATATTCATATTAAATATATTTCCACATTAGTCATATTGCAAAAAAGAATTCGAATCAATGGGAGGAGGTATGAGAAAAAAGAGACAGACAGACAGACAGAGCAAATAGTTTGCATCGATTTGCATTCAGACTCCATAGTTCTGTCTCTGGATGTGGATGGCATTTTCCATTGTGAGCCTTTTGGAGTTGTCTTAGAACCTTGCATTGCTGAGAAGAGCCAAGTTTATCAAAGTCAGTCAATCGACAATGTGGCTGTAACTGTGAACAATGTTTTCCTGGTTCTGCTCACTTCATTCAACATCAGTTCATGTAAGTCTTTCCAGGTTTTTCTGACGTCCCCCTGCTCATCATTTCTTATGGAACAATAATATTCCGTTATGTTCATATACCACAACTTGTTCAGTCATTCCCCAACTGATGGGCATCCCCTCCATTTCCAATTCTTGGCCACTACAAAAAGAGCTACTATAAATAGTTTTGTATCTGTGGGTCCTTTTCCCATTTTATGATCTCTTTGGGATATAGGCCTGGAAGTGGTATTGCTGGGTCAAAGAGTATGCACAGTTTTATAGCCCTTTGGGCATAGTTCTAAATTGCTTTCCAGAATGGTTAGATCAGTTCACAGCTCCACCAACAAGGTGTTAGTGTTGCAATTTTTCCACATCTTCTCCAACATATATCATTTTCCTCTTTTGTCATGTTAGCCACTCTGATAGGTGTGATGTGGTACTTCAGGGTTGTTTTGATTTACATTTCCCTAATTAATAGTGATTTAGAGCAATTTTGCATACAACTACAGAAAGCTTTAATTTCTTCATCTGAAAACTGCCTGTTCATATCCTTTGACTATGTATCAATTGGGAAATGACTTGCATTCTTATACATTTGACCCAGTTCTCTATATATTTTACAAATGAGATCTTTATCACAGACACTAGCTGTAAAAATTCTTTCTGTTTTCTGCTTCTCTTTTAATCTTGGCATTCTCTCTTCTAAGGATCCCATCTGCTCTGACATTCTATATTCTAAAGGTCCCTCCCAGCTCTGACATCCTATGTTCTTAGGACCCTCCCAGCTCTGACCTTCTGTGTTCTAGGGGCCTCCCAACTCTGACATCCTGGGTTCTAGGGGCCCTCTCAGACCTGACATCCTGTGTTCTAACCCCCTCTGTATGTGGTTTGGCCTCTTGGGTTATTGGTTTGTTTTTTATTGGTTTTGCTTTTGTGGGGTGTGGGGCCATGCCTACTGCTGTTTTGTAGGAATGGACATTGTCCATGGACCTTCTCCCTGGAACTCTCCTTGTCCCTCTGCCCATACTCTGAATTGAGTTGGGGGGTGAAGGTTTTGAATAGGTATGGGAAAGGTTCTACAGCAAATCTGCTTTGTGCTGGGACCCTCCATTTGCCAGACTCTTCTCCTTCCTTTCTGAGCAGCTGTTGATTGTCAAATGAGCCAGCCTTCATTGTTTATTTTAGTCATGGGGGGCATTGTAGAGGTAGAAGGGGAGGGAAGGCCCATCCTTATAGAGGGACTTGGAGTAACCAAGTAGATAGGATGACCAAAGGGAGACACTGCCTTCCTTTTTGTGAGCTCTTTAATGGTTGTTTCTGTGGTGCCTGCCTGAGGTTCCTTATTGCTCTGCTAAAACATGCCCTGGTAGCCTTTCAAAGACCACCGTCCCCCTAGTCTTCATGCTTATTTTTCTTCTCCCTCCTTCTTTCCATCACATGCCCAGGCTGCCTGAGGTCCGGATCTCTGACAATGGGCCCTATGAGTGTCACGTGGGCATCTATGACCGAGCCACGAGGGAGAAAGTGGTCCTGGCATCCGGCAACATCTTCCTCAACGTCATGTGTGAGTGATATGGGGAGAAGGGGGAAGCGGGGACATGGGAGCAGGGCATATTCTATCTAGCAGCTGATCAAGGAGGACTTGAGGGGTGTGGGGCCATGCCTACTGCTGTTTTGTAGGAATGGACATTGTCCATGGACCTTCTCCCTGGAACTCTCCTTGTCCCTCTGCCCATACTCTGAATTGAGTTGGGGGGTGAAGGTTTTAAATAGGTATGGGAAAGGTTCTACAGCAAATCTGCTTTGTGCTGGGACCCTCCATTTGCCAGACTCTTCTCCTTCCTTTCTGAGCAGCTGTTGATTGTCAAATGAGCCAGCCTTCATTGAGTGTGTATATGTGTGTGTGTGTGCATGTGTGTATATGTGTGTATTGGACATGGAGCCAAAGGAAAGGGAATGGGAAAGAGCTGGGCAGACGTATGTGTGCATAGACTGAGTGCCCACAACCATAGTGGCTCACATTTTCAATAACTCTTGAAGGTTTACAAAGCACAGTCTTTATGTACAAAGTATACAAAGCACAGTCTTGTGAAGCAAGCATTGGCAGCATCATTATCGAGAGTCGGGCTTGAATTCTAGCTATGTGACTTACTACCTGTGTGACAGGCAGTTTCCTCATCTCTCAAAGGAGAAGGTCAGAGTAGAGGGTCTTTGAGGTCCTTTCTTCAACTCTTGAGCTATGATCCTATGAGCTATGAAATGCAGAGGCTGGATTCCATGCTCACTAAGGTTCCATGAGCCTATGAAATTCCTCACTTCACAGACTTCTTGGTGTTCAGTTGCTCAAGCATGTCTAATTCTTCATGATCTTATTTGGGTTTTCTTGGCAAAGATACTCAAGTGGTTTGCTACTTCCTTCTCCAGTTTAGTTGACAAATGAGGAAACTGAGGCAAATATGGTTAAGTCACTTGCCCAGGATCACACAGCTAGTAAATGTCTGAGATTTGAACTCAAAAAGATAAGTTTTCCCAACTCTAGGCCTGGAGCTCTATACACTAATGGCATCCTTCAAAGTCTTGCCCAACACCAAATAGCTAAAAATCAGCAAAACCTAAATTTGAACTTGGATCTCTTGACTAGTCAAGAAATCCTGTTCAGATACAAGGTTGGATCTGATGTCCACTGAGCTCCCTTCTAACTCTGAGATTCTGTAGTTCTGAGAATATTTCCAGAACTCCCTCTACTCTGTAACTACCTTTCTATGGGGACTCAGGTCGGGGCTTTTGTGGAAAGGGTGAGGCAGTTGGAGTTGGATGTCTGTGCTCAGGAAAGAAGATGGAGGAGAAGTCTGGTCAAGATGGCTTGCAGGCACTCGGACCACTGCCTCAAGCTAGGCTGTGGGTCAGGGGTAGCTTCTCATGCCAGCCACTGGCTGGGAGACAAGGGATCTAGAATGAAGGAGGGATAGAAGGAGGGAGAGAAGAAGGGAGGGAGCTTCGAGCCTGGTGGGCCCAGAATGCAGCTGCCAATACACAATACAAGCCAGGAACTTAAGTAGGCTGAAGGAGTTGAAGGACTAGAGGCCAATTAACACTTCTTGGTAGTTCAGGTATTGTCCTCCAAACCTTCCCCTACCTGCTGATTAATTCCTGAAATGCCCTTTTCAGAGGACAATTGGTGGCTGGGGAAGAAATCACTTGAGTTTTGTTCATGGTAGGTACTAATTAAGTAGTTCTTAAAAATAATTCGTGTTAATAATGTTGCACACATAGTAGGTGCTTTTAAAATACTGGCTAATAACTATGGTCACACTGCACACACTAGGTACTCTTTAAACATTTGCTCAGTGAATGTACCTGCACAATATTTCTTACATGCCTGCCCTTCTACCCACTCACACAACCAGCCCCTAGTTCAGGCCTTTGGCTCCTCTCCACCACATTACTGCAGTAGCCTGATAATTGGTCTCCCAACTCCAAAGCATCCTTCACCAAGCTACCCAATGGCTTTTTCTAAAACATGGATCTGACCATGCCATCCCAGCCCACCTCTACTCAGCGAACTGCAGTGGGTCCCTATTCCCTCCAGGATCACACATAAAGTCCTTTAATGTTTCTCCTTGGTCTCCTTTACACATTCTACAATCCACCGATGCAAGTCTCCTTGTTCTTTCTGCATGGCACCCCCAGCCTCCCTTGGTGCCTTGGCTGCCTTCATCCTGTGTGCTCCCCCTCCTCCCCTCCACCCTTAGAATTCCTGGTTTCTTTCAAGACTCACATCAAGAACAGGAGACTTTTACTGTTGACCCAATCCCACCCTCCATCTCCTCTATTGCTAGAAGAGGGAAAGGGAGAAGAAGAAAGGGGGGAGAAAGAGGAAAAAAGAGAGGGAGGGGGAGGGGTAAAGGGAGAAGAAGAGAGAGGAAATAGGGGGAGGGAGGAAGGAGATGAAGAGACAGAGACAGAGAGACTGGGACAGGGAGAAGAGAGAAAGGTCTCTCTTGCCACCTAAAAACCTGCTTTAGTGTAATTGAGCAATGAATGAGCTAAGCTGTCCTTGGTCACTTTCTAGACTTCCTTCTCCTCTAAGGCTCCCTTTCATCTTCTTAGTCAGTATGTGGATTGTATAGAGCTGTTTATTTACATGCTCTTCCCTCCCCCGCATTAGGATATAAGCTGTTTGAGGGCAGGAAGTATCTTCCTTGGTATCCCTAGTGCTTAGCACAGTGCTAGGCACATAGGAATGTAGTAATCAATACCTGCTGGCTGATTAAGCTCTCCTACTGTGCTTTGTGTGGGGGACAGTAAGGCAAAACAATTGTTTTCTTTAAGGACTTTCTATTCTACTGGAGGTGAGCCAGTCACACTGACCTCGTAGATGACCCTTCATTTCTCACCTCCATGCCTTTGCCTTGGTTCTCCCTCCTTACATCCTCTTCTCAGTTTCCCTGGCTTCCTTTAAGATTCGACCCACATCTATGGTGCTTTACTGCCTTTTCTCTGAGATTGCCTCTCATCTGCTCTATCTATACCTTGTATGTACATAATTAATTTATATGATGTCTTCTCCATTAGAACAAGAGCTCTTTGAGAGCATGAGCTGTTCTTGGCTTTGTTTGTTTTTTTTTCATTTTATGAGCCTTTACACAGTTCCTGGCACATGGCCTGGGTGGGGGAGGGGAGTGCTTAAAAAATTATACTTTGACTGAATAAACACCTGTTCTGTGCAAGGAGCCATTGCCAGGTGCAGGACAGTAGAAAGATAAAAGTAAAACAATCCTTAACCTCACGGAGCTTACATTTTACTGATGACAAATAAATGAATGTAAAATGTGCTCACTAATGTTAGCTAACTTTTACATAATGCTCTTTCGGCCAGTAGAAGAGCACTTAAAAAATTGTTTTATTTATTTAATTTTAATTTATGGAGCAAAATAAGCATTTCCATAACATAGGATTATTCAAAAAATGATTGCATGTGAAGCTGCGAATCTACTATGTACAACTTGCCTTTCCTTTTAAATATATAATAAAGTTACTGACTTTCCTTTTAAATATATAATAAAGTCACTTTTTTTCTTTCCCTCCACCACAACAAGCATTTGCTTAGAACCTACTGTGTGCTGGGCATTGTGCTAAGTGGATATAAAGAAAGTAAAGGGCAGTCCTGCTCTCAAGGGCAGTCTAATGGGGGAGGGGGAAAGGAAACGAGAGACAAAAAGAAAATAACTCAGTGCAAAGAAGATACATACAAGATAAACTGGGCACAGTTTCAGAAGAAAGGTGCTAAGATTATGGAGGACTAGAAAAGACTTCTAAAGCTTACAAAGCGTTTTACAGATATTCTCTCATTTGAGCCTCATGACAACCCTAGGAGGTAGGTGCTATTATTATCCTCATTTTATAGATAAGGAAACTGAGGCAGACCAAGATAAAGTGACTTGCCCAGGGTCACACAGCCAGTAACATTTGAGGCAGGGTTTGAACTCAGATTTTCCTATCTCTCAACCAAAATTCTATGTAGTATATCAGCTTTGTAGTAATACAACATAAGTTTGACATCTGCCAATAACTGGGCATAAGAGAGAGGGTAAGGTCAATTAGGTAAAGTCACGCATAGAAGGGTCCCCTGAGCTGTGCTTTGAAGGAAGCCAGGGATTTTACCAGGGGAAGGTGAGAGAGAGAACATCCAGAGTATTGGGTACCCAGGCACAAAGGTGGGAGACTCAAATCTGTGCACATGAATGTGCCACAGGAATGAATGAATGTTGAATGAATGGACTCCAAGCGAATTCATTAATTAATGTTGAATGGATGAATTAATGATTATCCAGAGAATTATTGAATCACTGATGAGTAAATGCATGCATGACTGCTGAGTAAATGTTGAACAAATGAATGGATGAATGTTGAATAAATGAAGAAATGAACTTTATGAATTTCCCACCCAGGAACTGGAGCCACAGTCATGTGGCATCATGAAAAGAAGACCAGATTTCTAGGCAGAGTACTGCCACTGCTTATTATTTATGTGACCCTCGGCAAATTTCTTTTCCTCTCTGAGTCACAGTTTCTTCACCTGTAAACTGAGGAGTGTAAATTAAATTAATTTTAAGGTACCTTCCAGCTCTAATCTAGGGATTCCATGATCTTATCCTCCTTAGCCTTCAGTTCCAAGTAGTAGCAGCTGACTCAATTATTAAGGGGCAGAAGGAGACAAATTTAAAGACTTGTCAAAAGAAAGGCTTCTTTAATAATGAGGACTACCTACCGGGAGAGGTAGTGAGCTCCCCTCTTCTATGGATTCTTCAAGCAGAGGCTGGGTCAAAATCTGTCAGGTAGGCTGTAGATCCGGTTCTTCTTTGAATAGGGAGGTGGATCAGGTGACTGTGAGGTGCCTTCCAGCTCTCAGATTCTGTGATCTAAGCACCATAGCAGAAGAGAAAGAATATAAGACTGAAATCACAGAGATCTGGGTTCAAATTCCTTTTGTAGCATTTTTCTAGCTGTGTGACCATGGACCACACACCCTCTCTAAGCCTCAGTTTTCTCATCCATAAAATGGGAATAATAATACCTGTCATACCTATAGGTAGCTCCAAGGAGATAATGTATGAGAAGTAATGTACAAACTTTCACTGACTGTCAGACCTCACTTCCAGAGACATCAGCTAGCTGATGACAACACGGGCTTCCAGGGAAGAAAGAGAAGGAGAGGGCTGGTGTCCCTCTTTTCCTGTGCTGTGAAGACTGGCAGTCAGCTGTCCAAAGTGGGCAGCAACCAGACCTTACCACCTCTCCCTCCCTCCTAGTTTATTCAGGGATGAAAGACTTGGTTTTAACATACGCTGGAGCAGGTTACAATTTGCGAAAAAAAACCCAATGTCATACAACTTCACTGAGAGTTAGCTCGGGTTAGTGAAAGAAAGGCTAGACCATGAATTAGGACAGGGGCAGGGTCTGCCACCACCTTGCTCCAAAACCTTGCACAAGTCACTCAGTTTGTCTGAGCTTCCATGTTCTGAATGTTCTCCCTCACTTCCTCCTGGTAAAATCCCTGGCTTCCTTCAAAACACAGCTCAGGGAATACTTTCTATGTGTGACTTTTCCTGATTTCTTCATTAGGAAAATAGGGTAATTAGGCTAGGAGAGTAATTAAAACCTCTCCTTAGATCATACCACCTTGGAAGAACTAAAAACTTACAGGTCCCTAGAAGTATCTCTGAAAACACCTGCACAAAACCTGTGAAGCCTGGGGCAGAGGGTCTACCTTAACAGAGTTAAAAGTCAAGAAATATGCTGGGAAACTGAGCAAACAAAAGAAAAAAACTCTGACCATAGAAAGTTACTGTGGTGACAAGGAAGATCAAAACACTCACTCAGAAGATAACAGAGTCAAAGCTCCTACATCCAAAGCCTCCAAGAAAAATATGAATTTGTCTCAGGCCATGGAAGAGCTCAAAAAGGATTTTTGAAAATCAAGTAAGAGAAATGGAGGAAAATGGGTAACAATGCTCATTTTTCCCACTTACATTCCAATTCTTTCTATTATACAGAAGCAGCAGCATGTGATGGATTCTGAAGTCCTGGGCTGGAAGTCAGCAGAGTTGCATTATATAGTTTCAGTTCTGTCACAAACCATTTCTGTGACTCTTGGCAAGTCATTTCCTATCTATGAACCCGAGCTATCACATCAATAAAATAGAGTATTAGACTAGTTGATTAGAAGGTTCCTTTGAATTCAAATATTCTGGGTTCTAAGGGCCCTCCTAGATCTGATATTCCATGATTCCATAAGAGAGAAGTTGGCGGAAAGCTGGTCTTCCATCTTCTACTGTGTAGGTTTGATTTGTGCATCTAGCTTAGCCCTCTTCGGCCTAATCTCGAGACTTCAGAAGAAAGAGCATTAGTAAAACAGAGCATCCCATCTGACCACACACACTTTCTATTTCATGCTGCATTTGTCTTCTGCTTGCTCTCCAGTCACCTCTGGGAAGAGGAGGGTTACTTTTCTATTCATTAATGAATATACTCACACCTGGTAATACCCTGCACATCTCCATGATTCTGAAGCCTTGAAGGTCATCATTCAAATGTCATTGCCTACCTTTCAATCTTTTATTCCCATTCTCCTCAACTATCCCACCCCAAAGTCCCAACCAAACACCATTGTGCCCTCTGGAATGCCTGTTTCATAGACAACAAATTTCCCTTCATCCCAAATCTTTTTCTTCCCCATTCCTTCTATCTTCTATCAGTCACTGAAATCTGGATGCCACCCTGATGATACAGCTTTCCTGGCCACTCTTTCTAGCACTGGTTGTTTTTTCACTCATTCCCCTTGACTTACTGGTTGAAGATTGGGAGTTGGAATATTCTTTGTTCTGCATTGCTATTTTCAGGTAGTTGCCCTTTCTACATCACTCTTCAACCTCTCCTTCTCTGAGGTCCATGCAATCCATATCCACCACCCAATCAAAATTCTTGTAACTGTTGTCTAAAGAACTCCCAGGTCACTACCTTTTTTTCTTAATGAGTTTAATACCTGACTTACAATTTTTCTCTCCTCCCCAAACTTGAGAATTTCTCCCTCAAACACTCTAACCACTCAGTTTTTTCAACCTGTTCAATTCCCATGCTCTCACCTCCAGCGCAGATGGCCATACTCTTGATCTTGCCATCATCTACAAATACACCACCTCCATGTTCAAAAATTCTGAAATTCTTTTGTTGACTATAATTTTCCACCTCTCCTTCTATCTTCCCTTACCAAACCCTACTCTTTGTCCATACGATGATTTCCAATCCCTTGACCCTTTAATTTTCTCCCAGGCCATCATTCTATACTGGCCACTCTTTCCTCTTTACCCTGTTTTAACCCCTTGGTGAACAAGTTCAGCTCTACACTGTCCTTGTCTCTTGAGTTCCAGGGCACAGTGAGTGATATAAGTCCCCATTATATCACTGCCAGGCCTCAATCTTGGGTTACTTCTACCATCAACCACCTTCACTCCTACATGTGTTCCCCTAAATGAATTCAAGGAAAATCACATAACTGTGCTGACTTGGTCCACTACAAATTTATGTAACACAACTTTAACTGTGCCCTCACTCCTGCTAGGGAATTCTTGTATACTGCCCTCATCAATCTTTTCATCCCTCCTCAAGCCTCCCATGGCTCTCACTTCCCTTACTCACTCAGCTGAGACCCTTACCTCATACTTTGTTTTGAGGTATTTAAATTTATTTAATTTAATTATTTTAGATATTTAAATTGACTCTTCTTCCTCATCTCCTATCACTCAGATGCCTTCTGCCAGTATCTCCTCCTTTACCCCTGACTCACATGAAAGTGGCCTTACTCCTTGCCAAGGCTAATTATTCTACCTGCACAAGCAATTCCATTACATCTTGTCTCCTCCACAGATTGTCCCCTCCATCATCCTCATTCCGTCATTTACTTTCTATCTCTTCCTGTCTATTAGATCCTTCCCTACTGCCTACAGACATGCCCTTGTCTCCCCACCGTCGAAAAACCCTTTCTTGATCTTTCCATTCCACTCTCATCCATTATGTCTTCTGTTCTTTGTAGCTAAAGTCTTTTAAAAGATCATTTACAATAGAAGGCTCCACTTTCTCTTGTCTCACTCTCTTCTTAACCTCTAACAATCCAGATTCTGACTTTATCAGTCCACCAAATATGGCTTTCTACAAAGTTACCAATGATCTTTTAATTTTCAAATCCAATAGCCTTTTCTTAATCCTCATTCTTCTTGTCCTCTCTGAAGCCTTTGACACCATTGACCATCCACCCTTCCTCCACATTCTCTTCTTTTTAGGTTTTCATGACACCATTGTCTCCTGGTTCTCCTTCTGCCTATCTGACCACTCCTTCTCTGTCTCATTTGTTGGATCCTCATCCAGATCATGCCCTCTAACCATAGATGTCCCTCGAGTTTCTGTCCTGGACCACCTTCTCTTTTCTCTATGTACTACTTCATTTGGTGAAGTTTCTATCGATTTCGTTATCACATCTATGCTGATGATTCTGAAGTCTCTATATCCTGCCCTGAACTCTCTGATGAACTCTAATATTGCATCTCTAACAACCTTTCAGATATCTCAAACCCAATGTCCATTTGACATCTTAAACTCAATTTGGCCCAAATCAAACTCATTATCTTTCCCATTAAACCCTCCCTGCCTCCAGACTTTCCTGTTACTGTCAAGGGCACCACCATCCTCCCATTCCCCAGTTCATTATCTCTCACTCCTTATAATCAATCTGTTGCCCAGAGCTGTAGATCTCACCTTTGCAATATCTCTTGAACATTTCCCCTTATCTCCTCTGATATCAAGCCCACTCTAAGGCAGGCCTTCATCACCTTACACCTGGGTTATTGAAATAGCCTACTGATGGGTCTGCTTCTCCCAAGTTTCTCCCTACTCCAATCATTCCTCCATTCAATCACCAAAGTAAATTTCCTAAAATGGAGGGCCAATCATGTCACTCCCCTACTCAATGAACTCCAGTGACTCCCTGTCATCTTCAGGATCAAATATAAAAATCATTTTTTGGTGTTCAAAATCCTTCATAACCTACCTTCTACCCCACATGCCTTTCCTGTTTTCTTACTTATTCCCTATCGCATACTCTTCAATCCACTGACACTGGCCTCCTTGCTGTACCATGAACAAGACACTCCATCTGTTAGCTCTGGGGATTTTCTCTGGCTGTCCCTCACCTCTGGAACTCTCTCTTCTCATCTCTGCCTCCTAGCTTCCTTCAAGTTCCAAGTAGAGTCCCGTTTTGGACAGGAAGTCTTTCTCAAGCCCTCTTAATTTTAGTGCCTTTCTCTCTTCTTATCTATCCTGTACATAACTACATAACTTGTTTGTGTGTGTGTGTGTGTGTGTGTGTGTGTGTGTGTGCGTGTGTGTATACTCTTTTTGTAATCCCAGGGTTGAGCTCAATGCTTGGTACAAAATAGGTGTTCAATATTTATTGACATTAAATGACTGACTGTAATTCTACCTTCTAGGATTATGATGAGGCATAGACGCAATCATGGATGTTAAAGTGTTTGGTAAAAACTACAACACTCGAGTGTGCAACTAATTTAATTTGGGGCCACATTAGAAGGGGCAGAGCTCCAGGAACAAGGAGCTGATGGCCTTGCTGTCTTCTACTTTCATCAGACCACATGTGAAGGATATTGTTAAGTTACAGAGTCAAGGAAGGCAACAGGGATAAAGGGCCTCAACATTAGGAGGGTCAGTGGAAGGAATCAGGCATTTTCAGCTTAAAGGAGACCCAGGGCAGGGAGTTAGCCTTCCTCTGTTTGGCTCCTGACGGCTCCTAGGAATAACGGACAGAAGCAAAAGGGCAATAGATTTAGCCTTCATATAAGGTGAAACTTCCCAATACTTAGAGCTGCCACTTGGGTGTGTGGGAACATGCCTGCGATTCCTTTTACCTGGGAGGTGGAGGTTGGTGGATCCCTTGAGCTCAGGAGTTCTGAGCTACAGGAGAGCTGAAATTAACCAGGTCCTTGAACTGTCTAGTACCAGTATAGTGAACCCCTGGAGTCTGAGGGCCACCAAGCAGTCTATAGTGGGGTGAACCAACCCTGGTCAAAGCTTCTGTGCAGATTGGCTATGGAATCAGTGGCTGATGCCATTTACAACCTGCTTGAGAGAAGATCCAATCTCAAAAAATATCAGAGTTGTCCAAAAGCAAAATAGACCTCCTCAGAAGGCAGGAGCTTTCCCCTGACTGAGTGTCTTAAAGGGTGAAGAACATTTTCTTGAATCTGATGCCAAGGTGATTATGTTCAAGTGTGGGTTGGCCTAGACAGCCAAAGAGGTCCCTTCTACCTCCAATTCTGTGATTCTGTGATAGAATGATTTGAGGCAAAGAGGCCATAAAAATTTATGAAGACCATGTCTTAAAGTGGAAGATCTATTAAAGATTATTATTATCATCATTTCAATGTCAAATGTGGAGAAGGTTTTTAAAAATATTTTTTACATGAAAAAGGGGAGTTGGAATACTCCTTGATCTCCACTGCCATTTCTAAGGAGTAATTTTTAATTACTATGATACCCTCTCTCTCTCTGTCCATCCTTCCCTCCCTCCCTTTTTCTACCTTCCCTCCCTTCTTCTCTGCAAAACCCACCTCTCTCTCTCTCTCTCTCTCTCTCTCTCTCTCACACACACACACACACACACACACACACACACACACACACACACACACACACACACACAGCTCAGGATGCCTCATTGTGCTAAACAAGCTGAGACCCAAAGAGAGAGCCCTGGGCCAAGCCCAGATGAGACTAGACCAGAGGAATCACTGATCTATATGGGGACACAAAAGAGACATGAGGGAAAAGTCAATTCTGATCATAGATACTTCTGACTGTTCCTTTTAATAGCAATAATCATAACTTTGCCATTCAAAATGCTTTCCTTACAACATTCCTGTAAGGCAGATAATGCAGGGGTTATTATCTCCATTTCTCAGTTGAGGAAATTGAGAAAAGAGATGAATGACTTATTCACAGTTATACTGTTAGTAAGAGCCTTCTGATACCAAGTCCAAGGACCTTTCTAATAGAGAATGATAGAATTAATTGGGGTTGGAGGTGGACAGGAGAGGAGAACCCTTAAAACCGAGGACCTTAGAACTGGGAGACATAGAACACAGGACGTCAGGGCTGGGAGGGTCCCTAGGACACAGGATGTCAGAGCTAGGAGGGCCCTTAGGACACAGGATGTTAGAGCTGGGAGGGAGTTTAGACAAACTCTCATTTTATGTATTAGGAAACAGACCCATAGAGCAGAAGAGACTTGTCCAATGTAAGATCCCAAATTAATGACCTCCATGATGGGCTTTCTTTCATTAATATAATCAAACACAGGAGCAGGTACAGGGCCACAGAGGAGCTAAGCTGCTTCTAGTCCCAGCCTCCAAATTATTTATTCATCTAGTAAGAGTGGCTGCTTCCCAAAGGCCTCTGGGTGAAGATCAGAATTCAAGAACGACTAATTTCATGCCTATAACACACTCCTTATATGGTAGGAAAAGACATTTGGAAGCCCCAAGGGTGACACAGAAGGGTGTGTGCTGTACACAGTCATTAAAATGTTTTTAGCCAAGACTGCAGATAATCTTTAAGCCAATTTGGAAGTTGTATGCTCTGCCTTGCGTGGGCATTATACACACTCCTAGCAGGGGTATGAAGTCATTTCTTAGGGCTATAGGTTATCAAGGATCCCCTGTCATAAGAGAGAATGTTACAAAGTTAAATTCTGTAAGAATGAGACTTCCCAAAGAAAAAATGTCTTATTTGTACCCCGAAAGACTACCTTGACTAAATTCAGAGAATTATTGAATATACAAGTGAAAGGAACTTTAAATTATCAAATGTCAGAGCCAGAAGGGATCTTGGAAATGAGAACATCAGACCTTGGAGGGACTTTAGAACATAGAATGTCAGAGCTTGGAGGGACTTTATTTTTTTTCTTTTCTTTTTTTTTTAATTATTTTGTTTTCAATGTTCTACAATCACTTCCATATATCTTAGATTTTTTTTCCCTCCCCTCCCCCTTCCCCCCACATCCTCACTCCCTCCCTGAGAGACCATTGGGAGTTATTTAAGTCCTTGCATTCCAATGAAGTACTAAGTCTACTAGAAAAATTCTTCACACATTATGGTCGTTGCTGTGTACAAAATTCTCCTGGTTCTGCTCCTTTTGCTCAGCATCAGTTTATATAAGTCTTTCCAGGCTTCTCTGAAGTCTTCCTCCTTCCTTCCTTCATTATTTCTTATAGCACAATAGTAGTCCATTACATTCATATACCATAATTTATTCAGCCATTCCCCAATTGATGGGCATCCCCTTGATTTTCAGTTATTGGTCACCACAAAAAAGAGCTGCTATAAATATTTTTGCACAAGTGGGACTCTTTCCCATTTTATGATCTCTTTGGGATAGAATCCCAGAAGCGATATTGCTGGGTCAAAGGGTATGCACATTTTTGTAGCCCTTTGGGCATAGTTCCAAATTGCCCTTGGAGGGACTTTAGAACATAGAAAGTCAGAGCTTAAAGAAAGGAACTTTAGAACAAAACATCAGAACTTAGAGGGACTTTAGAGCACAGAATGTCAGAGCTGAAGGAACCTTGGCATTCTACCCTTGTTAGAGTCAGAAGGGGCCTTAGAATATAAGACCATAAAATCATAGAGAATTATAGAAGGTGGAAGATCACTTGGATGACTGAATGTTGAACTAGGAGGGACCTTAGGGCTTGGAATGTCAGGGGTCTTAGAAATCAGTTCAACCCTTTACTTTACAGATGTGGACAGGGAAACAGCCCATTCCACTCAAAACTCTCAGGAAAGTTCTGGAGAAATGACTGATCAAGTCCCACCCTGGCCTTCTCGCTCTCTTATTCCACTCAGGCATATAAGGAAGCCATCAATGAGCAACTCCCAGAAAAGGCAGAAGCACAGGCTTACACACTGAACACTGAGGGCCCAAAGAGAAGTGAGGCTGAGAAAGAGAAGGGGGAAAGGAGAGAGCACGTGAGGGGGACAAGTCAGGCAGGAAGGATTAGAGACCGAGTCACAGATACAAAACTAGAAGAGCTTCTTCTAGCCCAAACCCATCTTTTCACAGCTAATACTGAGACTCAGAGAAATTAAATGACTGGCCCTTTCACTATCCTCTAGATGGAAAGTGGCAGAACCAAATCTGAACTTAAGCCTGACTTGAAATCCACAATCCCCCTGCTGTACTACACTGCCTCATTCTGAGTTCATGCAGCTGAGAGATACAACTAATTCAGTTAGAAAAGTCAATCATCTACATTGACCCAAAGCAAAGAGATCCTTTTTTATAGTCCATATGTCATACCATTGACTCATACTGAGCTTGTAATCCACAAAAATAATTTCCTGAGGAACTGCCATCTAACCTTGGCTCCCCAGGCTCATGCTTGTAAAGTTGACTGTTTGAACCCAAACCCGAATCTTTACATTTATCTCTCATCTCCAATGCTGCCTACCCATGTGAACTTGGACACAGCCCTTCACTTCCCCTGGCCTCAGTTTCCTCATCTGTAAAATGAGAGGGTTGTACTGACTTCTGAGGTCCTTTACAGCTCTGGAGTTATGACTTTATTATAATCTTATTGTTTTAATCTATGGAAGTTTTTTTGGATCCTGACTGTCATCTAAACTATTACATATCACTTTGCGTCATCTATAAATTTGATAATCAAGCCACCTTTGCCTTTAACAATTAAAATGCCAAACAACAGAAAACCAAGAGTCCTAAAGCACATCACTGGAAACCTTCCTTCATCTCTCACCTACCCATTCACCTCAGTGCCTGACATTCAGCTATTCTGAATCTGCTGAACTATTTTATCATTGACCTCACAGCTAGACAACTCGTCTCTCTCTCTCTCTCTCTCTCTCTCTCTCTCTCTCTCTCTCTCTCTCTCTCCTCTCTCTCTCTCTCTCTCTCTCTCTCACACACACACACACACACACACACACACACACACAGAAAGAAACAGAAAGAACGAGAGAGAGAGAGAGAGAGAGAGAGAGAGAGAGAAAGAGAGAGAGAGAGAGAGAGAGAGAAAGGAAAGACATTAAATATTCCCTATGTTCCAGGCACTGTGCTAAGCACTAGGGATAAAAATACAAGCAAGCAAGGCATGACCTGCCCTGAAGGAGCTTACATTCCACAGTACAGGAACACATTGAAGAAAAGGGAACTAGAACATCTGATGGTATTATGTGAAACTGGCATCTGGAAAGTGAAGCCATCCATTTACCCTGAAATTTAGAGAGGAAAAAACAGAGAAGCCCAGGGAGGGAACATGACTTGCCCCCCACCACTCATCTGCCACGTGGCACAGACTTTTAGGGTTCATTCTTTTTTCTGAGTGTACCTTGTCTCCTACTAGACTATCAGCTTTGTAAAGACTCATACTGCTATAACCCCCAAAATCACAGTATAAGGTTAGGCACACTAGAGATATGCATGGACTTTGTATTGGTGGTTGTGACACGGAGCATCTGTGTGATCTGCAGAAAAAGCACTGGGCATTGAAAAAACCATGAGTGTTCAGATACAGCTAACTAGCTGTATGATCCCCTAACTAGCTATATGATCTTGGCCAAGTCATTGCCTCTCTGTGTTCCAGAAGGTGGCACCCAAACTGTGCCTTTGAAGGAGCTTGGGATTCCGAAGGGCAAAGAGAGAGAGAGGGAGAGCATTCCAGGCAAGGGGGGGATGACTTGACCAGGTGTCCTGGCAAGTTAATGCAGAGTTAGGAAGGCCTGCTGACCAACTCTTCATTCCATCCTCTCTCTACCCCAGCAGCTGTTTTGTCTGTCATCACATGGTGTTGTTGGAGCTTAGTCATCTACAGTCTTTTGTCTTGATCACAGGGTTCATTTGCATTTGCAGGTCATTACTTCATGCGACCTGCAAGGGACTCTGGAAAGTGCCCAGCCCAAGCAGCTCCTTTGTCTAAGGCAGGTATGAGGGCCACATGTGGTCCCAGGTCCTCAAGTGCAGCCCTTTGACTGAATCCAAACTATTTGTTTTGTGAAGTTTGGATTCAGTCAAAGGGTTGGACTTGAGGACCTGGGGACCACATGTGGCCTCGAAGCCTCAGATTCCCCACCCCTGTCCAAGGTCCCAGTTCTAGTCCTAACACTCTGTGGTTCCCTTTAAGAAGTGAGTGAATAGAAAAAAAAAGTGAGTGAATATAGCATTTCCATAAGGACCACAGTTTTCCCTCCATTCCTCCTCAGTCACTAGAGTGGGGAAGGCAGAGAGAGATAGTGCCCCTTCCTGTCCACTCCAAATTGCTGGAGAGCCAAGCCCTAGAGCCATTGACATTGGTCTGCAATAAGGAGCGTGGGCAGCCCTTCCTCCCCTCTGGGGTCTGCATAGGTTGGACTTTATTAATAAACTGATTTTTCAAAATTAAAGCTCATAATTAGGCTGCTGGGGAGCAGCAGGGAGTTCAGGTTAGAGCTGTTGGGAAGTCATTAGCCATCCAGACTCCTTCAGCAAACCCGGCCTAACAGCATGGTGGTCGAACATGCCATGCTCTGCCCCCTGGAGCCAGTCTAGACTATGGTTCTCCTCCCACCCCCAGCCCCAATTGGTTTCCTTTTCAGCTAGTTGCCAGCAGATGAAAAATGACATCCAAATCCTACAGTACCTCAGACTCTAAGAGTTGGAAAGGATTTGGGGTCATACAGTCTAACTCTACCTGAATTGGCATCTCTCCCTGTACTATACCCAACAACTGACCTTTGGTCCAGCTGGCCTTTGCTTCAGAGTCTCCAATGGGAAGTTCACTACCTCCCAAAGTACTGTGTGCCTTGTTTAGTTGTAAAAAATTATTAATTCAATCTCTCAGCTCTTTGCTGCTCCCACATCACAAGATCATAGATTTAAGCTGGGAGGGACCTGAGGAAGCCACTCAGTCCAATACCCTCAGGGTCACAGTGCAAATCAGTATCTGAAGCAGCATTTGAACATAGGTCTACCCCTACTCTGAGTCAGTGTTTCAGACTGTGTTTCACCCGGCTACTTCCCTAAAATTTTACCTTCCACAGTCAAGCAGAACAAATCTAATCCTCCTTACACACTCACACACACACACACACACACATATACACATGCATACACATGCACACACACACATACATACACACATACACACACATGTCTTAAAGTTCTTGAAATCGCCCCCTCTCTTCTCTTGGCTGGGTTTCATTTCTCTATGTCTTACAATTTATCCTTACATGGAATGTTCTCAGGTTCCTTCACCACCCTACTTGTCCTCTTCTGGCTAATCTCCAAAGTATCAAAGTCATTTCTGAAATATAGCACCCAGAATGGAATATAGTATTCCAAATATGGTCTCTCCAGGCAGGGGGATAAATAGAAACCCACTCTGCCCTTAGGCAATAGCTAGTCTGTTGCCAAGTTGGCACCTCCTTGGTCTCAACCCTTGATTTTCATCCTGATTCTTCACCTGAGGCGATGTCCTAAACTCCACTGCTTTCATACAGTTGGCACCCTCTTACTCCACTGGCACTGCTACCCAACAGACATGCTCACTCACATATCAATCAGCTAATTAATTGTGTCAGACCTGAAGTCAAGAAGACTCATCTTTGTGAGTTCAAATCCAGTCTCAGACACTTATTGGCTGTGCCACCCTGGGCAAGTCACTTAACCTTGTTTGCCTCAGTTTCCTCAACCGTAAAATGATCCAGAGAAGAAAATAGCAGACTACTCCAGTGTCTTTGCCAAGAAAACTCCTAATGGGGTCGTAAAGAGTTGGACACGACTGAAATGACTGAACCACAAACAATATATAAGAAGCAGAAGGGAGGTAATGTCAGAGGAAAGACATTAGCTGGAGGTATGTGGAGAGAAGAATGAGAAAGGTCTCTTGCAGAAGATGGGACTTCAGCTGAGTCTTAAAGGAAGCCAGGGAAACCAGGAGGCAGAGATGCGGAGCATTAGTATGCTGAGTGTGAGGGACAGTCAGTGAAAAAACACCGAAGTGAGAGATGGAGTGTCTGGTTTGAGGAGTGGCAAGGGGGCTGGCTGGGCTGTAGGGTGTGTGGAGGAGATCAAGGTTAAGACTGAGAAAGTGAGAAGGCAGCAGGTGGTATAGAGGCTTAAACGCCCAAAGAGGACTCAGTATTTGATCCTGGGGATCATGGAGAATAACTGGAATTTGCTGAGTTGAGGGTGAGATGGTCAGATCTTTGAATTAGGGAGATCGCTTTGGCAGGGGATTGGAGGAAGGAAAGGCCAGAGGCAGGGAGACCAACCAGCACACTGTTATGCAGTGAAAGAAGGGGGATATATGCTCTCCCAAGGTGCTGCCATTAGCTCAACGGGTTGCAAGCCTCTAGGCACAATGCGTACCCCAAGCAGGAGCACTGACTGCCTAGACTGCAAAAACAACAATGGGTTGATAGTATCTAGTTCAAATCCTGGCTCAGCTCCACACCACCTGTGTGACCTCAGACAAGTCAGTTGACCTTTCTGGGACAGTCTCATCTGTAAAATGGGAATGATTCCTAAAGCATTTCCCCACGGGACTGTTGTAAGGATCTTCTGATATGTGGGGTAGAAAAAACACTATGTGGAAGGCTGAGGGACCAGAATACCAGGGGGAAATTCTCATATTCTGCAGCCTCATTTTCCTTCCATAAAATGGGGAGGTAGAACTCTAAATCATAGAGAAGGTGAGTCGGTCAATAAGCATTTATCAAGCACCTACTATGTAATAGACATTGCTAAAAACGGATTGAATAAATGTGAGCATGAATGAAAGAAAAAATGTTTATTAAGCGCTAACTCTGTACTAAGCACTGGTTGTACAAATACAGAAATGAAGACAAGTCCTGTCCTCAGGGTGCTTACATTCCAACTAGGGAAAATAGCACATATGTAGCCAGGGAAGGATACAAATGGTGAATGAATCCATAGGGGAGAAGATTGAGCACCCCTTCCAGGAACAACATTAAGGTTCCAGAATTAAGGTTCCAGAAAAGAAGGCGAAGAAGAGATGCAAAAAAACAGGCTGGCAACTGATAAGAAAAATGAGGAAGAAAGTGAACTGGTGGCAGGAGCCGGTGCTCGATTTAGTGAGAGACAGGCAACTCCCAATCAGCTAAGGGATGGAGGTGGGGATTGGCAGTTGGATTCTGGGCGGAAAAGGGTTAAGGCTCCCAGGGCTTGGCCCCTGCTCTGGGTGGCAGGAGATGGGTAGTGAAATAGGGGAGAAAAGTAGGATTAAAAGTGAGCTGTGGAGCTGTGAGGAACCTTAGAGGGCGTCCAAGTTACCCCATACCTGAACAAGAATGCTTTTACAGGACACTTGAAAAGTGGGCAGTCAGTCTATGCTTAAATCCTGTTGAAAGGAGAGATCCCCAACCCCTCAGTCCCTCTCATGCTCTCTTAATGCCACCTCAGCTCTGTCATCCTGTGTTCTAAGGGCCTTCCCAGCCCTGACATCCTGTGTTCTAAGGGCCCTCCCAGCTCTGACATCCTGTGTTCTAAGGGCCCTCCCAGCTCTGACATTCTGTGTTCCTGAAAATTCTAAATCTGATGAACTCTTACAAACTCCAGCTGAGTCCTCCCTCCAAAGCCACCCCACCTTTGCCCTTCCCTTCTTCCAATCCCCTCCTCCTCCCCCTTTTCTGTCCTCCCTATCCCCAACCCCAGTCCTTGGCTGGCTTTTTCCCCTCCTTTCACAACAAACTGCCACTCGATGTGTGGCTCAGCGTGTGAATTAGCCCTGGAGCACCTATTAAAGCCTCTCCTAGGTACTGCCTCTTGTTCAATTTTGCAGTTCTAAAAATACAAGCCTCTGTAATGAAGTAAGAGACCCTGCTGGGAAAGTCATCCTGGCAGCCGAGGATGGGCCCGAGGACTCTGAGTGCTGACACCAGGCTCTGACTCCACGGACCTAAGCATTTAGCCTGTGCTGGCAGAGATAGGCAAAGACAGCCAAGGACACCAGTCCCTAGAGAGAGGCCTCAGAGATCCAGAGTGCAGTGCTCCGATTGGAGCATCTTGGAGGATCATGATACCATACCTTCATAGATGTAGACTTTGTAAATCCTGGTGTCCAAAAACCTCCCTTTACAGTTGGGGAAACTGAGGCACATGGTGAGTGAGTGATTTGTCCCAGATCTTACATTAATGTTAATACGGATGGACAGCTGGACAGCAGAGTGAATGGAGCATCAAGTCTGATGTCTATCAACTGCCTCACCCAGTGGCTCCAGGGTCATCTGACTCCAAAACCACCCCACACTCTTCATGCTGTAACCAAACTGACCTTATTGCTCCTCTTATATAGCCTTCTCTCTCCTATCTCCATGCTTTTGCACCTGATGTCCCCCATGTCTGGAATTCACTCCCTCCTCACTTCCACCTTATAAAATCCTTGACTTTCTTTAGAGGCCGCTGGGTGGTTCAGTGATTAGAGCACCAGACCTGGAGTCAGAATATTGTGGTTCAATCATTTCAGTCATGTCTGACTCTTTGTAACCCCCCTGTGGGGTCTTCTTGGCAGAGATACTGGAGTGGTTTGCCATTTCCTCCTCCAGTTCATTTTACAGATGCAGAAACTGAGGCAACCAGGATGAAGTGACTTGCCCAGGGTCACACAGCTAGTAAGTAGTTGAGGCAGGATCTGAACTCAGTACTTCTGGATTCCCAGCCTGGTACTCCATTTATTACTGCACCTAGCTGCCTGGAGTCAGAATGACCCTAGTACAGATCCTCTGTGCCATCTTGGGCAAATCACTTAACCTCTGTCTGTCTTGATTTCCTCATATATAAAATGGGATAATAACAGCACCCACTTCCCAGGGTTGTTGTGAAGATCAAATGAGATAATACTTATCAAGCGCTCAGCACAGTGCCCCCCCCCCCCACCATGGAATGGGAGTTATGTAAAAGTTCATTCCCTCCTTCCCACTTCCCTCAAAGCAGCATTGGATGCCTCTACTCATCCCTCCCTCCTTGTTTCTAACACCCTCTTCCAATCCCAGAAATTGCTTTGTATCTGATGTATACAATACATACATATGGGATATATATATATATATATACATATACACAGATGCATTTCTGTATATATACATATAGAAATATACATATGTCTATATATTTAGTGTTCTGTGTAATTGTTTCCCCAGAACAGAATGGCATCTATTTGTTGGGGATGACCTCATTGTCATAGCCAGTGCTGAGCATGGGAGCAATAGGGAGCCAGTGAAGAGTATTCCATAGTCAGACCTGGGTTTTAGGGAAAGCCACTGGCTGACAGCTAGTCAAGAGGATGGACCTCATTTTTGTCTTTGACACACAGTAGGCCCTTTCATGAATGCTTGTTGAATGAATCAGTGAGTGACTACTTGGCAGGTAGTTGTGTTCTAGGTGCCTTCCAATACCGAGATTATGCAGTTCGATGATAGAATCCAACACTCTCATTTTATAATGAAGGAAACTGAGGGCAGTCATTTGCACAGAACCACCATTAATTGGCCAGTAGGAAGACCTGAGGTCAAATCTAGTTTCAGACCTAGCTGTGTGACTCCAGGTAAATCATTTCATTATTTCTTACCTGTCTCAGTTTCTTCATCTGTAAAATGGGGATAATAGTGGTACCTACCCCACAGAGTTAGGAGGATAAAATGCAATGATATTTTTAAAGCACTTTATAAAACTTCAAGCACTATACAAATGCTAGCTATTGCATCCAATAATCAAGCAGCAAACATTTATTAAGCATGTACTGTGTGCCAGGCACACATGCTAAGTAAAGAAAGGTAAAAACATGGTCCCTGCCCCCAAGTGGTTCACATTTACAAAAGGAAAACTCAAACACACACACACACACACACACACACACACACACATAGATGAACACACATATATCTCACCCATTTACAATATATATATATCATATGCTATATGCAACATATATTACAATATAGAATAATATAATGTAAAACATAGCTATCTAAATTTGAGAAAGAGATGGGGCCAAAAAAGTAGTGTAGATGGAGGGTAATCTCCAAGAGGAAGTCAGGATCAGCTGGGGAGGAAAGCCTCCTTCAGGTTTATGTTAGAAAATATTAGACATAAAGCTAGAGAGGTAGGTGGGTGCCAGATGGTGGACGACCTTGAATACCACACTCAGTAGCTCACTAGTCAGAAATCAGAATAAAGGCTATAGGTTGGCCCACAGAAAGCAGGACAAGATTGGGCCCAGGTTAAAGAAACCTGAGAGCAGTATGGATTTTACCCACTGTTCTCAATTTCTCTCCAAGAAAACAAATTGACTCTTTCTATCAAAAAGCCTTCAGTAAAATCTCATCTTATTCTTAGAGCAATGAATGACAGAAAAATCCCTAACTAGCTATGTGTCCTTGGGCAAGTCAGCACTCACTCTAGACCTCGGTTTCTCTATCTGTTAAATAAGCAGATGGACTGCTTGGTTTCCAACATCTCATGCAGCTCTCAAACTCTCTGAAATTCCTGGTTCTCTGGGCAATGGGGGTCTCATTGAAAGGCCTCTGAATTCAGGGTAGGGAGAGGTGAGATGAAATGAGGTAAACTTTAGGAAGGGCATTCAGACAGAATGAAAGATATAGACAGTTCCCTTTCTGGAGTCTAGAAGGCTAGTCCTGAGGGCACTAAAACAATTCAGATAGAAGATTTAGGCTAGACCAGAATTCCTATGGGAATCAAAAGAAGGAAACAAATCATAGGATTTAGAGCTGGGACAGACCTCTAAAAATAGAGCCTACAATGCCATTGCTGAAGAAGACTTTAAAGGTCACCTGATCTAACCTCTCCTTTTACAGAGGAAGGGACTGAGGCCCAGTGAGGTTGAGGGCCTCCTTGCAGGTAAGCCATAAGAGGCATTCTTGAGGCTGGACACTAACCTGGAAAGCCCCTTCAAGAAAGGCTGTTTCACAATCCCAGAAATGATGCCAGCTGGTAATAAAGAAAATAGGCCACAAGAGCGGCATTAATGCCAGCCTAAGCCCTGATGACATCAGTCTGCTTTCAGCCTCCCCCAGATCTCTTGCTCACAACAAGAGAGATGAGACTTAGAAGGGTAGCGGAGACACTTAGCCATCTGTATGGGACTGACCAGCTCCAAGTCCAAGAGGTAGCTGAGAACCAGTGGCTGAGGCCTCAGCACTGAAGGGGCCCCCTTAACAAGGGGCCGGGGATGGCAGCAGGACAGGCTGCCAAGAATCCCTGCCATCCTAAGTTACCATCACGGACCCAGGCCTGGGAATAGAGGCCAGATGTTTTACAGCCTACCAGAACATTCTGGGACAAGCAGACTCTCAGAGTGAAAATAATCACATCCCTGATAAGCCCAAACACTTACCAGGAAGGAATTTTTTCAATTTCTCATACTGCATGGGACATCAGCAGGTCATGGGCCAGCAAGACCACAGAATCTCCCTTCCTTCTCTAAGGCCATGATTCTCTCAGGCTATGCAGCCAAAGACGGACCATGGGGCTAAACAGGTCCCAGCTCACAGGTCTAGTGCCAGCCCAGGGAATCCTTGACCTCCTCAGAAATTTTAGACACAACCTGAAAGAAAATGCCAGAGCTAGATTAAATGTCAGAGCTGGGAGAGATCTTAACATAGACCAGCAGAGATGGGAGGGCCCTTAGAACATAGAATGTCAGAGCTGGAAGGGATCTTAGAACACAGAATGTCATTACTGGGAGGGCCCTTAGAACATAGAATTCTAGATCTGGGAATGGACTTAGAGATCATATAGTTGAGGGGGTTCTTAACCCGGAGTCTATGGACTTGTTTTTAAAATACTTTGACAATTTTTCCGTATAATTGTCTTCCTTTGCAATCCTATGTATTTTATCTTATGCATTTAAAAAGGCTTTTCTGCAAAAAGGTCCATAGGCTTCACCAGACACTGCCAAAGATATGAGTGACACACAAAAAGGATTAAGAACCCCTGATTTAGTCCAGCCTATTCACATAACAGAAAGAAACTGAGATGCAGAAAAAGAATCTCAGCTAACATACTGAGTTAGTGTAAGAGCAAAGACTGGAACCAGATCTCTTGACTCCCAGCATGGCCTCCTTTCACCTTCATAGGGCTCCCTCACACACCATGCCTCTTCCTTCAAACAAGACAGAGGCTGATGCTGCCTCAGGAGGTAACTAAGAAGCCATACCCTCACCCCCTGCCCCTGACAGATTGACCGTTTCCATTTTCTCTTCTTCCTTCCAGCCTCAGAGTTCATCGAGGGCAGGGCTGGCGGTCACATCGTTAAATCTTGACAACTGTTGGGTCAGCTTGGATGCTTTATGCCTCCCCGCCTGCCGCCGAGAGCTGAATTTAGTATCTTCGGCAGAAGGCAAAGTTTCCCTCCCCGGGACAGGCCCCTTAATTACCAGTGATATGTGGCTGGTTCAGTCCTTTATACTTCCCTTCTGTGATTTAAGAAGCCAGAAGCTGAAAGCTGAGGTTACAGGTGCTAACAGCTGCAGCCAGAAACAGAAGCTGAAGGAAGAGGCAGGACCATGGGAGGGGATGCAGATTAACCATTGGAGCCTGCAAGAGCTCATGACACCATCCTTAACTCATGGGGAGAACTAGGAAATCTTAGTCAGCTGTTTGTCAGGCTAGAGCGGGTGGATGATTCTCCATCCATTTAGAAAATGGATTAGACATAGCCTAAAGTTCCTTCCAGCTCTAACATTCTATGTTCTAGGGTTGTATGTTTTAATGTTGTATGTTCTGAGTCTGCTCTCAGCTCTGGCATTTTGAATTCTAAGGTTCCTTCCAGCTCTAAAATCCAGTGTTCTATGGGTCTTCCCAACTTTAAAGTTCTGTGTTCTAAGGTCTCTTCCAGTTCTAACATACTGTGTTCTCAAGTCAATTCAAGTTATTACATTCTAAGTCTCAACACCTCTTTTTTTTCTAACATTCTATGTTGTAAGATTCTTTGTTCTAGCAATCCTTCTGATTCTGACTATATGTTCCAAGATCTCTTTCAGTTCTATTTTCTTTTAAAAATAGATTTTTTTTATTCATCTATTTTTATGTTGTCTTAATTTCCTCATTTATCCTTCCTCTTTACCTCGCAGAAAACCATTCCTTATAGCAAAGGATTTTTTAAAAAGAAAAAGAGGAAGAAAAGATAAAAAATCAGCAAAACCAACGAATACATTGAAAAAAAATCTGACATTATATACAATGTGTTTCACATAATATATGTCCCACCCCCTGGAAAAGAAGTTAGTGGATATGTCTTCTCATAATTCCTCTTTGGGTCTAAGATCATTCTTTCATTTGACGTTCTAAACTTCTTCCAAGCTCTGATATACTTTGTTCTAATGACAATTGAAGATTGTTTTATAGTCTCTCTCTCCACTTTCGCTGGTATAGGCATTGTAGGCTCTGCTGACTTCATTCTGTATGAAGGCTTTCCATTTCTTCCCTATAGTCGTCATGTCCAACATTCCTTAAAGAACAATAACTGACCGTTACATTCATACATCACAACTTACTTAGCCATTCCCCAGCCATGGGGAATGTTCAAAAAACAAAAGAGAAGAAAATATGCTTCAGTCTGCACTGAGTCCATTAGTTCTCTCTCTCTGTCTCTCTCTGTCTCTGTCTCTCTCTGTATCTCTCTGTCTCTGTCTCTCTCTGTCTCTCTGTCTCTGTCTCTGTCTGTCTCTGTCTCTGTCTCCCTGTCTCTCTCTCTCTGTCTCTCTCTCTGTCTCTCTCTGTCTCTCTCTGTCTCTCTCTGTCTCTCTCTGTCTCTCTCTCTCTCTCTCTCTCTCTCTCTCTCTCTCTCTCTCTCTCTCTCTCTGTCTCCCTCTTTCTCTTAGAGGACAGCATGTTTTATCATGAGTCTCTGGAACTGTGTTGATCAATCACTAAATTTTTCAAAATTTATTTTCTTTACAATATTGCCATAAATTGTTCTCCTGGTTCTATTTGTTTCACTCTGCATCAGTTCATATAAGTCTTCCTATATTCCTCGGAAACCATTCATATCATTATTTCTTATAGTACAAGAGTATTTCATCACGTTCATACACCATAACTTGTTCAGCCATTCCTTTGATTGATGGACATCCCCTCAGTTTCCAATGCTTTACCACCACAATAAAACTTTCAATAAGTATTTTTGTCCATATTGATCCTTTTCCTCTTTATTTAATCTTTAACCTTATGGTGGTATTGCTGGGTCAAAGGCTATATGCACAGTTTATACCTTTGAGTATAGTTCCAAATTGCTTTCTAGAATGGTTGGAACAGTTCATAGCTCTACCAACAATACATTACTGTATCTATTTACCCATATCCTCTTCAGCATTTGTCATTTTCCTTTTTTGTCACCTTAGTCAATCTGATGGGTGTGAGATAGTATCTCAGAGTTGTTTTAATTTTAATTTCTCTAGCTCTTAAATGTTCATAGCATTTTATATGACTATGGATGGTTTGAATTTCTTCCTCTAAGAACTGCCTGTTTGTGTCCTTTGACCATTTAACAATTGGAAAATGAATGTTATTCTTATAGATTTTATTCCGTTCCCTAAGCATTTGAGAAATGAGATCTTCAGAGCAGCTTTCTACAAAGATTTTTCCCCAGTTGCCTCATTTCTTCTCATTGTTTGTGCAAAAGGTTTTTAATTTTATATAAGCAAAATTATCTATTCTACCTTTTGTGAATCTATCTCTTGTTGGTCAAGAACTCTTCCCCTAGACATAGATCAGAGAGGTAATTTCTTTCATGTTTCACTAATTTTTTTTATGTTGTCATCTCTTATATCTAAATCACGTACCTCCTTTGAGCTTATCTTGCTATAGGGTGTGAGATACTAGTCTATACCGAGTTTCTGGCAGACTGCTTTCCAGTTTTCCCAACAGTTTCTATCAAATAATGAGTTCTTGCCCCATTGGCTGGAATCTTTAGGTTTATTCAATGCTAAGCTACCATGCTTCAATTCTGAGTCTGACTTTTAAAGCCCTCAGTCTACCTTTTTATTCTTCCATCCTGTTACTCTATGCTTGAACTCTATGCTTCAGCCAGTGTGGGTTCAAACACAACATCCAATCTCCCTCTTCTGGGACTTTGGTCATGTGTTTCTCCATGTCTGGAATCCACACCCTCCTCACCTCCCTCTCACAGGAGCCTTAGTTTCCTTCACAGCATAGCTCAGGTGCCCTCTCCTACACAGGACCTTTCTTGATCTCAGTGCCCCACACCCCTCTTCTTAGACCCTCACTCCTTTGAAATTGCTATTACTTGGTCAATATTTAAAGAACTGACTTGTTTATATGCTTAATACTCCTTGAGGGAAGATACTGCTTCTTCTTGCTTTTGATCACCTAGTACCTAGTCAATTAGCTGGCACACAGTAGGTACTTTAGCAAATGTTTGTTGAATGCAATGGGATTTCTTGTTTTAAGGGCCCTCTTTGTCTTACTATTCTATGTTCTGTCATTCTGCATTATGAGATTCCCCCCCAACTCAGATGGTTTTTGTTACGTGGTCTCCCCCCAGGCCCTGCCACCTTATGTTCCTAGGTCTGACATTCTATGATTCCCTCTCATCTCACTTCCTTCTATCTTTCTCCTTCAGACAGTGAAAAGGGAAAGTCACAAGAAAAAATGACTCTGTCTGAGGTACTGCCCGGCTTTCACCAGGGACAGAAGAGGAGAATCTGGGGGGGGGGGGGAGGAGAAGGGAACTCCTTGATTTGCTGAAAACAGATCTCTTCAGAGAAGGAAGCTAGGGCAAGCTAATTCACTTCCAGCACCCTGAGGAGCGCTGGTCATTTGTCATGGGAAGAAAGGTGGATGGTTTGCCTGGTGGATCTTTTTGTGCTGCATTAACAAAGGACTAATGGTTTTAGAGGCAAGGATCTGGGTTCATATCTCAGCTCTGCCATCTGTATGACCTTGAGCAAATCCCTTTACCTCTGTGGGCCTCAGTTCTCTCATCTGTAAAATGAGCAAGTTGGACTAGATAACCTCTAAATCCCCTTCCAGTTCTCAGTCTTAGAATCAGTCTTCTTTGATGTCCCTGAAGTTAGAACCTTGGTCTAGGAAGGTCACAGAAGGCACCATCCTGGGAGGGTGGTGTCCAGTGGGATGGTAGCCTACCCTTTCTATCCACTGGGCCACTCCGCCACCTCGTAACAGATTTATGCATATTTTGGTAACTGAATTTCAATATAATTAGCATCTTTTGTAAATGTATGTATTTTATTTTATACATTTTAAAATGATATTCTAAAAAGAATGCCTAGGCTTCACCAGACATTTCCAAAGGAATCCAGGATGCAGAAAAGTTTAAGAACCCTGATTAAAGGTTCTGCCAGCCCTGGAGTTAGGAAGACCTGAGTTACCAAATATATGACACCAAGCAAGGCATTTTAACCTTTGTCTGCATCAGTTTCCTCATCTGTAAAATGAAGACAATAACAGCACCCCCTGTGAGGATCAAATGACATAATAATTATACATCATTTAGCCTGGTACTTGGCACATAGTAAGCTCCACACAAATGCTAGCTATTAAGTAATATTTGTCAAGCACTTTGTGCAACTTAAAGTGCTACATAAATGCCGGATATTATTATTATTTAAAAACAAATTCTGAGGTTGAGAAGCTTTGACTTAGATTATAGAATGTCTGAGCTGGAAAGATCATGTAATTCAGTCTAGTTATTCATTCCATCTGTAAAAATTTACAGACAAGACATTTCAAGGATTTATCACTCCTCTCTCTTGCCCTCTCTTCATGTTTACGCCTCTCTGCCAATCTCTTTGGAGGACCTGCGGCCATGGGCACCACTCAACCACCCCAACCACTCCTGGACTTGGAGCCATTCTCAGAATCTAGAGCCTAGGGCCAAGGAGGGAAGCTGTCAGTTAGTTCAACATTCTATAAAGTGACATCGGAAAAGGGCCTGAGAAAGGGGACTGGTTAGCCTGGATTTTGCAAAGAATCTTTTTCAGACCCAAGCCAAGGAGACAAAGGAAGGCAGAGCCCAAACCAGGTGCTCCATCTCTCCCCTTGATTGAGATACTCTGATGCTCATCCACTCCTCTTATCTTTCCCCAGAGTCCAGGGCAGGGATACAAGCATCCCTCAGCCATGTGCAACCTTCCACGTCAGCCTCCTCTCCCTCCACCCTCCATCCCATGATAGGGCTCTGTCTCCAAGGAAGTGTGATTGGTCCAACAAAGCATCAGACCAGGAGATAGGATACAGGAGGGGATGCTTGTAGTCCAAGCCCTGGCTTTACCTGCTGGGTACTGTAACATTGTCCATCAGCCTCCCTGGGCTCGAGTCTTTGGTACACAAAAATGATGAAGTGGAAAGAAAGAGAGACAGGAGACCTGGGTTCTGTGCCCAGCTTGGCCATTCACTTGCCTCTCTGTGGTCTCCCCACCAGCTGCCTTGGCATTGGGACTGGAAACCATGGCCCAGAGGACGTGAAGCTTCAGCCCAGAGGCCCTCCTGGGGTGGCTCCAGGAGCTGCTCTCTCGACTCCTCAGCCTGGCCTTCACCAGCTGCCTGGCTGACACCTGTAGGGACCCTCCACCCAACCATCTAGCTCTGGAGCCATAAGCAAAGTAACTGTCATTGCTCCAGGAAAGGATTTGTCCATCTATTCCTATTCACTGTCCAAACCCCTCCCTGGCCGCCATTCTGAGGAGTCCTGTCTCCCCTTGTTAAGTGGTAAGCTTTCTTCAGGGCTAGGCTGCCTCACTGGTGTCTGTGCACCCTCAACCCCTGATATTGTGCTGGGCACATGGTAAACACTTAATAAATGCTTCATTCACTCATTCATGTGACTTTAGACAATTCACTTCTGTCTGGATGTCATTTCCTCCCCTATAAAATGAGGAGGTGGGCTACACGAACTCTAAAATATCTTCCAGCTCCAACATCCTGTGTTCTAAGGGCCCTCCCAGTTCTAAAGTCCCTTCCAGTTCTAACATTGTTCTGTGTTCTAGCATTATTATTCTAGTATTCTATATATTAAGGTACCTCCCAGCTCTGACACATCTTATTTCTAACATCCACGATTGAATAAACATGCTTTGTTGTGCTTTCTCTGTCATGTCTCCCTCCTGCCCCAGGCAACCCCTGTCCTCGATCCTAATGGGGCCATCATAAGGAAGAGATGGTGCCTATTCAGGGACTATGTATGACTATCTAGAGATCTTTGTGAGCTCATGTTATAGAAATCTGCCCAGGGATCATAAGTTTGACTATGTAGGCACAGGTGAGTGTGAGTGCTCAGTGAGTGTGATGCACCTGGAGGGCAAGAGCTGGGATGCCTTCTGCCCCTGAGGTTCCCTTGGGCTGGGCTCAGGCCCTTGTTGGATAGGATTCAAGGGATTTTCCATGGGGTGTGGGTGGGACTGGATGGCCCAGGAGGAATTTGGGGCCTCCTTTTACCAGTAAGGAAACTGAGACCCAACCACTGAGAGTGAGCAGCTCAACCAAGGTCACTTAGGTAGGAAATGAGGAGAGTGCTTGGTGCAACGGAAAGGAAGCAGAGCCTGGAGACCTTCTATCTGGACTCCAAACCTGGCCCAGTGGCCCACTACCTACCCAGGTGACCTTGCGCAAGTCACTTAGTAGTCATGGGTCTGTGTTTTCTCTCCTCAGTACTGAGAGAGGGCTAGATAACCCCTTCCCCTTGGGACCCCTTCCACCTTGGGATCTTTGAACCTCTGACACAGAAGAGGCAAGATTTGACCCCATGCCTTCTGACACCAGAATGCTTCCACACCATAGCAACCTCTTAGTTCATTTTTGTGCACACACACACACACACACACACAGCCCATATACATATATACACACATTTGTATCACATATATTCATACATATATCATACACATATACTACATACACATACCACACACCACAGATATGTATACACATATAAACAATAAGTCACACACAAATACCACTTACCCACACTCACCACACACACATACCATACATATACCTACATACCACATACACACGTACACACACTACACACATATATATGTATACACATATACATCACACATATTGCCGCAATATAACACACATACATCTGCCACATACACACATATACACACATATATACCCCACACTACAACAACCACCTGAGCACTACTTTATACACAGTAGGCGTTTAATAGATGTTTCTTCAGGTTAAAGTTGGTGCCAACTCAGGAAAGTCCTCTGGTCAAGGTGCTGATTTCATTCAACCAAATTTCATCCCCCAGGATAATACCTCTCCTTTGAAAGATTTGCAAAGAGGTTTCCTCACTACCCCCTCCCCAGATAAGGCAGAGAGTGCTAAGAATGTAGCATAATGGGCAGGGTGGGGATGTGAGGACACCCATAAGATCTGAAGTCAGACGACATGGGTTCAACACTGCATTGCTCCGTATAGATGTTTGACCCTGGGCAAATCACTTGCTTGGTCTGGTTCTCAGTTTCCTCATCTGTAAACTGAGTTGGCTGAATCAGATGGACTCTGAGGTACTTCTCAGCTCTTAGCCCATGAGTCCCTTTTACCCATAAGGAAGCTGAGGCTCAGACAACTCAGGTGACTTACTCAAGGTCACGCAGCTAAGGCAATGGAAGAGAGAATTAGAACACAAATCTTCTGCTGCCAAGTCCTGGAATTTTTCTAGTTGAGTCAAGGGCTTCCCCTGCTTCTACCACCTTCACCTCCAGGAGAAAGGGCTCCTGAGTGGAGCTCCCCTTCCAGCCTCCTGGCTAGCCTCTGTTGTCTTCAAGTGGGGGTCAGGTGGGAGTCCTGCAAAGGGAGAGGATCCCCCCACCCCAGAGGTCAGGGCATCCTCCCTCTCCCCGCCACCAGCTGCACATCTGTGTCCCCAGATGGAGACAGCCTGACTGGGTAACACAACACATGCTAAAAGACTTGTGCATGCACAAGATGGGCCCGAAATATAGTAAAAACATCCCCAAATTGGCCGGTTTTATTGCTATTTAAAACACATTCATGTCACACTCCATATATTTCATATATCAGGCAAAGGCACCCATTCTAGAATTTAAACACATTTAATATATTGTCCCATAAAGCACTGCTGCACAGAGCATCTGATGCCATCCCAGCTTCCCATGAGGCCTACCTGGTTGGGGCCCTGGACAAAGGCAGGGCAATCAGTAAGCTTCTTTTGGGTCCAGAACCTAAATAAGATTTTGGATGTGCAGAACTTCAGCTGAACCAATCAGAACATTAGCAGGTATTGCAAGTTTGGAATATGGAAGTATCATTAGCTTTGGGCGCTGACTTGAGCAAAATGAGGCTCCCAAGGTCTCAATGGGCCTCTGTCATCTTTCTCTCAGACACTAACAACAAAGGATCATAGAATTAGATCTTGAAAGGACCTGTAGATATCATAGAGTTCAACCTGCTCTTTTTACAAGTGAGGAAACTCATTAGAGATTCAACAATGGCCATGATAATAAGAATGGGTATGGCCAGAGCTACATCTGTCCCTTCCCCTTGCTGCCCTCTTCCCATTTCGCACCTTCCTTATTGCCCCCTCTCTGCAGATAGAGGAGAAAGAACCTCTGATTGGGAATTCAGATTACTACTCTTCTCTGTGGGCCTTGAGCAAGGCCTTTCAAGCCTTCCTCAATTTACCTGTCTGAGAAATGGATGGCTTAGACTAAATGTTCCTTAACATCCCTTCTATTTAACTTGTTTTGTTTTTCTCCATTTTCAGCCTTCTAATATTCTAACATTAAGTGTTCTGATATCCAGCAAGTTTGTATGCACCCCACCCATCACCCTCCTGTGGGAGCCAACACCCAATCTGGAAAGCTCTGGGCATCACACAAGACCCCCCTGTGCCGGAAGTATCATACACAGCATAGGATGTCCCAGACCCCATGACCCTAACACTCTGGACTGGATTCAGTCAAAGGACCACCCTTAAGGAGCTAGAGGGCTATACATGGCTTCAAGGACAGTTTCCCCACAGTGCTCTAGACCACATCCTTAAAAGAACCTCAAAGGGCAGGACGATTGTATTTGGCCTCAGTAGAACCTGAAGTCATATTCAAGCATCTCCACTTCATGGCCATGCAGCCTCAAAGAAGTGACTGTCCCTCCCTGGATAGCTGTGCATGTGGCCTCCTAGCTCAGGTTAGAGCAGAGACCCAGGCTCAGGCAGCTAATGTAGGCATAAGCTTTATTACCTGTGGAACAGGAAGCAGGAAAAAATAAAGTGAGCACGCGCGCACACACACACACATACTACACAGAAAGATTCTATCACACAGGTCAAAAGTCACCCATGTGAGCAGGGGAAATGCATATGGCAATAAAGATCTGGGTGGCAGTCCATGCTCAGAGAAGGGTCTGAGCAGGGAAGTTTTTTGTTGCTTTTTTAAAATTTTATTTAGTTATTTTTAGTTTACAACTTTCAGTTCCACCAGCTTTTGAGTTCCAAAATTTCTCCCTCTCCCTCCCTTCCGCCCATATAAGCTCTATGTATACATTCACATTAAACATATTTTCACGTAGTCATGTGGCAAAGACGAATTAGAACAAATGGAATGAACTATGAGAAAGAAGAAACAAAAACAAAACAAAAAAGAGATAGTATGCTTCCATCTGCATTAGGACTTTATAGTTCTTTCTCTGGATGTGGAGAGCATTTTCCATCATGAGCCTTCTGGAATTGTCTTAGAATCTTGCATTGCTGAAAAGAGCCAAGTCTATCAAAGTCAATCATCACAAAATGCGACTGCAACTCAATGTACAATGTTCTCCTGGTTCTTCTCTCTTCACTGAGCATCAGTTCATAGAAGTCTTTCCAGCTTTTTCTGAAGTCTGCCTGAGCAGGCAAGTTTTATAGCTTAAAGAGGGGCTTGATTGAAAGCAGGTAATTGACGCCAGATGTGGGAAGGGGGGATTCCTAATCAGACCCAGATGTGCTAAGAAATAGGGATGGACCGAGGTCAGTTATTGATACAAGACTCACGCGGGATAGGGATGGGGTCTTTGCTAGATCCAGAAATAGGGTTCTCTATTCTCAAATCTCTAAGCAGGGACCCCAGAAATGGGTGTTGGCAAGCCAAGAATCTCATCCTATCAGAAACCACATTTGACACAGGGTCAAAATGAGTCAGAACAGTGGAAAAAAACAAGCTGTCATTATTTATAATGACGCTTAGTCACTCAAGTGACTCCATGCCAGAGCCCTATCATTTATAGCAACAATATCAAACTATATGTTTATATGCATATATATAGGAAGGAGGTGGGCTGGGGGGCACATGTATGCATATAATTTATAACTACAGTATCACACTAAATATATGCCCACATAAACATTCCCTTGTAATAAGGGAATGATATGGGAAATGTACATATATATGTATATATACACACATATACATACCTATTTGAAATCACAATTAGCACAGATCATCATTTCCTCATAAAATGGCAAAGTTTTAGTTAATGAGGGAATTTATTTCCCTTGAAAATGCTTGTTTGTTTCAAGGGTTTTGTTTTGTTTTTTTTTTCTAATGGGGATGGATAGAAGTGCAAGGAGAGAAAATAGGTTTCTACTAGTTGAAAAATATAAGTTTAAAAATTAAATGGCAGAGTTAGATTACACAATCATTTAGGTCCCTTTTATAATATAATTCAACTTCACAAACATTAATGAAATCTCTGCTATGTTCAGGGCCAGCTAGGTGCAGCAATTAGAGGAAGACCTGAATTCATCTCTGGCCTCAGAGCTTTACTAACTGTTTGACCCTCACTGAACCTTGTTTGCCTCCGTTTCCTCATCTGTAAAATAAGCTGGAGAAGGAAAGGCACACCACTCAAGTATCTCTGCCAAGAAAACCCCCAAAGGGGTCACAAAGTAGGACATGACTGAAATGAGTGAACAGGAACCACAAGAGCACTGTTTGCAGGGTCATGTGATGTAGTGATTGGAGGACTGGCCTTAGCCCCAGGGGTACCTGGGTGTCAAGCCCTGCCTCTGATACATGCTGGCTGTGTTAACTTCTCAGATTCCCCCAGGCAACTCTCAAAGACAATGTGACATGTAGTATCACCAGAAAGAATTTCCACACTGAGAGTTTCATGCTCATGAAATGATACATCTAGACTCCCCTGCCTTCCTTCCCACCCACCCCAACCCCTCCTCAAAAAAAGTCAACAAAGAGATGAACCCTGGGCATTCAAAAATGAAAAAGAAATAGTCAAGTGTCCCTTGTCCTGCTAGGAAGAAGATGACATACACACTCCCATATCTGGGCTCTAAGGAGGAGAATTTATAGAGGCAAAAGAGAGAAGCAGATAGGTACATGTTTGATATTTGTCCGGAGAGATTTAAAGAACTGAAGAAATAAATTTAGTTGGAAGGGATCAGGGAAGATTTTGCAGACCTAAGTTTGAAGGAAGAGAAAAATTCTCAAAGGTGGAGATGAGGAGGGAGAGTGCTCCAGGAATCAAGGTCAGGTCTGCAAATGCTCAGAGATGGGAGATCAGGGAGCAGTATCCATCCAACTATAACAAAGAGCACAAATGGAGAAATATGAAATCCATTTGGAAAAGAAGATTGGAAGCAGATGTTGGAGGACCTTCTATGACAAGAGGAGTATCTCTTTTGTTCTAATGCCACTAATGGTTTTTGAACCATTGTGATATGGTCAGGTCTGAACCATAAGAAGATTTTTTATTTCAGTTGTATGGAGGATTGATTGAAAAGGAGGAAAGACTGGTGACAGGGGGAATGACTGGGATTATTACTCCAGTAGTCTTGGGTCTAAAGCAGGGGTGGAGAACCTGCAACCTCGAGACCACGTATGGGTCCTTGGGGGCAGCCTTTGACTGAGTACAAGTTCTACAGAACAAATCCTTTCATTAAGGGAATTTGTTCTATGACGTTTGGACTTTGACAAAGGGCTGCATTTACTTTAGACTTTAAAGATGATGTCCATGGAAGTGGAGAGAAGGGAAGAGATCGAGAGTTGTAGTGGAAGTAGAATCCACCAAACATGGCAATGAATAGAATGTGAGGGATGAGGGAGGCAAATAAACCAGAAAGAACTCCCACATTTTATACCTGAGTGCCTTGGAGAAAGGTGCCACAGTCAATAGAAACAGGTTACGGGAGAGGAAAAGAATTAACTTTGGGATATGTTGAGTTGGTGACTGGGTTAGATATCCAAGCAGAAATTTCCATCAGGCATTTGGAGATGAGAGACTAGAGAGCAAGGCTGAAATGGTAGTTACATACACATATTTCGGAGACATATGAACAGATAGTCATTGGACCCATGGGAATGAACAAGATCACCAAGGGAGAGAATATAGGAGGAGCAAAAGAAAACATCCAAGATATGAGGAAAGGAAATGAATGAGGAACACAGAAAAGAGACTTTGAAGGAGCTGTCAGAAAGGAAAGATAAGAATCAGGAGAGAGAGGGATGTCTTGGTATCATCTAAGAGAGAAGAAAGTGTCCTAGTGGGTGGGATGGTTAACACTGCAATGCTGAACATTACAAAAGAAGTCAAAAAATATGAGAAGGCACCTCCCCCACTTCTTTGTAGAGGTGGGGGCCTACGAATATGGAAAACTGAATATAATATCAAACTTTTTCAATGTTTTGATTAGTTTTGCCACATTGTTTGATTTTTTTTATTCTTTGTTAGTAAGGCTGACTGCAGTGGGAGAGGATGGATATATTGGGAAATATGAGTGATGGAAAAAACAAAAGATATCAATCAAAATTTATTTTAAAAAAAGAAAAAAGGTCATCAGATTTAGCAACTAAGAAATCATTGGTGACCTTTGAGAAATCGGTACCTTTCCAGTGAAGTCAGAAGCCAAATTACAAGACCTTGAGGAGCCAGTAAATGATGAAAAAGTGCATTGTAGACAGTTTTTGTAAGACGCTAATGAAAGAGATGAGGCACTTGAGAATTAGCTTGAAGTTATGGCAGGGAGGAGGGAAGTTTTGTGTTTTTTTAAGTTTGAGGGAAACATAAGCATATTTCTTGGGAAGGAATCACTAGTTGGGAGAATGAACAATAACACTGTTCATTAACATTGACAATGACAGGAGACATGGAGAATGAATGACCTATGGGTCAAAATCCCAAAAGAGACAGGAAGAAAGTAGAGAAATTAGCTGTGGCAAGGACAAGGGCTACCTCATTCTGAGACTGGAGCAAAAGAAAGGATGGGAAAAGATACAGAGAGGTTTTGAGACATAGAAATTTGGGAGATAACTTGGAGGGGGGATAATCTTGATCACATTGAAGCAGGAGATAAGGCTCTAGGTAGACTGTATGGGTTTGTGGGATGGTGTTGGAAGCATGAAAAAAATAGGAGAAAGGGCAGCTGGATGATTCAGTAGATACAACACCTGCCCTAGAGGCAGGAGGACCTGAGTTCAAATCTAGCTTCAGACATTTACTAGTTATGTGATCCTGGGCAAGTCACTTAACCTTGATTACCTCAAAAAAGAAAAAAAGAAACAGGAAAATGTCTAGAACTGCCACTAAGGGCAGTGTGAAAGAGAAATCATCAAAACTAAATCAAAGGACTTTCTTTGGCAGTATTCAGGATGAAAAAGGTGGGTGATGAGGTGACTGGGGTTGAGGGGCAGATCATGAAGAGCTGGTGGTCACTAGGTCAAGGTATTCAAGAGTGGAGGACAGTGTCATATTAAGAAAGTCATAAATAGCAGCTTTTTCAAGCTGACCCAAAATGTCACCTTTGACTCAGTCGTGGTGAGGGGTTGCGAATGGCAAGGAAAAGGCCTGGAGACTCATAACATTGCTAGAAGGGAGGAGGCTTGATGTAGCAGAGATCCTGAGCCATTGCTGGGAAGACCATATTAGGTGGAAAGAGTAGGGGGTGGAAACCTTGGGACAATGATGGGAAGACTGCTGTTGAGGGGAAGAGAAGGGCTAAGAAGACAAGGAGCTTACCTGGAGTGATGTTTGTTGACCGATCTGTTAGCTACTACTTCTTCTAATTGGATCCTAAACTCTCTTTCTTCTTCATAAGTAATACTTCATTATTTTTTAAATTAAATTATTTGTTTTCAGTGTTCTACAATCATTTCCATATATCTTAGATTTTTTTCTCCTCCTTCTCCCTCCTTTCCCCCTTCCTCCCCACTCCCTCTCTGAGATGGCGTACAATCTTATATAGGCTTCTACACATACATTCCTATTAAATACATTTTCATCTTAGTTATGTTGCATAGAACAATTAAAATAAATGGGAGAAATCAAAAAACAAAACAAAACATAATACAAAAGAAAATGGTCTGCTTCATTCTGTGATCCAATTCCATAGTTCATTCTCTGGATGTGGAAGGCATTTTGCCTCAAGAGTCCATTGGGGTTTTTTTAAGTCCTTGCATTGCAACAAAGTACTAAGTCTACCAGAAAAATTCCTCCCATACTGTGGTTGTTGCTGTGTACAAAGGTCTCTGGGTTCTGCTGCTTTCACTCATCATCAATTCATATAAGTCTTTCTAGACCTCTCTGAAATCTTCCTGTTCATCACTTCTTATAGCACAATAGTATTCCATTACATTCATATACCACAGTTTATTCAGCCATTCCTCAGTTGATGGGCATCCCCTTGATTTCCAGTTTTTGGCCACCACAAGGAGTGCTGTTACAAATATTTTTGTACATGTGCGTCCCTTTCCCATTTTTCTGATCTCTTGGGGATACAGTCCTAGAAGCAGTATTGCTGGGTCAAAGGGTATGCACACTTTGGTAGCCCTTCAGGCAATTTGTATTATTATTATTATTTAATTAAATTATTTGTATTAAAGTATTTGTTTTCAGTGTTCTACAATCACTTCTATATATCTTAGATTTTATAAGGAATACAAAGGCATCTAAATCTTACTCCCTGAACACAGTTCCATAGTTATGCCTGAGTCACATAAAGTGAGGTTAAGTGACTTGCCCAGGATCACACAACTAGTAAATGTCTAAGGCTGGATTTCAACTCAGATCTTCCTAACTCTGGGTCCAGTGCTGAATTCACTGTGCCATCTAGCACAATTAATATATTTTATAAATATAGGACACCCTGGTATATAGGCTGTCACCTTTTCCCTCTTTTCTACCCTTTCTTTAGAGAACAATAATCAGATAAAAACTACCTACCAATACAACATTCTTAGTTACGGGATGACAGTTGACCACCCTGTGCCACCACTTGCCATCCTTATAACTCACCCGACCAAAGCTCCCTTCCCTGACCACTGTTTTCTATTTATTATATTCCCTTATTAGATTATAAATTCCTTCAAAGCCTTTGCTTTTGTTTATCCACAGAACCTACCATAATTCCTGGTACATAATAGATACCTAATAAATTATCTTTGTTAATTCATAAGCATTCACAGGAAAATAATACTAATGGGGGCACTCTAACCATCACTCAGTCTCAACGTAGGGGAAAGGTCTGGTAATCTCCACACCTATAGAATGCCTAAGGCATCCAGGGAGGTGATGTTCTTAGGACAGCCATGCTTCTCCAAGAGATCAAAGAGTTCACACCACTCATCCTTCCTACAGTTTCAGTATCCCACTCCCAATGGTCTCATTCAGCCTGAACAGGCTGCTTTATTTATCAAGTACTGGAGAGGACCTCAGAGCTAAAACTGGCATGGAGATCATTTATTACAACCTTTCTTTGAAAAGGAAATGCTCCCCGCCCTCTCAGCCTTTCTCTTCTCCTCAACAGCAATTTTCCCATCAACGTCCCAGGGTTTCCACTATTAGTCCTCTTCACCTGAGTGGGGAAACAGCTCCAGAGAAGGGAGGAAGTTTCTGGTAAAGGTCCCATAGGTGGTTAACGGTCAGATTGGTAAGATTCGGAATTCTAATCCAGGTCCTCTCAGGTGCCCAATCCAGGGTTCATTGCCCTCTACCAGGCTGCCTCATGGTGATTCAGAGCTGCCAGTTGGGGGTTCCTAATTACAAAGAATAACAGCTGGCAGAGGAGGAGAAAGGCAGGTGATGGAGAGCCAGGAGTGGGGGTGGATGGATGAATCGTGAGGCTGAAAGTGTGCAGACAACATATCAACATCACTACTCCAGCTGTTCATGCCCCCTTTGGCTCCGCTGCCAAAGTCACCCATTCCTGTACAGGGAGGAGGGTTGGAGGGTAGGAAGGGTGAATTGATGGAAGAGGTCATATGGATGGGAAAACTGGGAGTTCTTGGGATCTCTCCTGCCACTGGGAGAGCAGGGAAGACAGAAGGGCTGCAGATTTGATGGGAATTGGTAAAGAGCCCCCAAAAGCCTCCCAGCCAGATGCAAACACCAGGCTCCATTCGCTTCCATTAAGATGAGAAAGGGCCATGTGGAGTGGGGTAGGAGGAGGCACACAAGAGAAGGGAAGGAACAGATGCCATGCCAAGGACCCATTGCACCATCATGGCTCATGCGCACAGCCATTTGTGGTACATCCTACCACTTCAGCAGGCATCTGGTTTGGGGCTGCAGCTTTCTTCTGCGATAAGGTGGGGGTTTTCCAGGAACTTTTGGATTTTGTTTTCTTAACTCTACTGTTTCAACGACTCAGTTCAATATTTAATTTTCACATAAATCTTTGTGTTGGAGCTCTCCCTCCTGTGCTGTGATTCTCAATGAAGTTTGCCTCTGCCTGCTGACTCAGGCTTCCTCCTGAGTGTGCTGCTGAAGAAGAGGGGAACCCGATTCCCTCCCACCCCCAAACCTTTGTGCTCCAAAATCCACTGTAGAGTGAGGTCTATGCAGTCTTGGAAGCCTGAGGATGAAAAGGAAGAAGCCCTCACGGGATAAACTAAAGTCAATAGAAAATGAAAAGGGGCAGCTAGGTGTTTCAAGGGATAGTGCACTGGCCTGAGTTCAAATCTCAGCTCAGACACTTACAGCTGTGTGATCCTGATTAGAAAAAGAAATATGAAAATTGAATTAGTTTGGAGCAAGAGGATTTGGCTTCAAATCTCAGCTCTTACACCTGTGTGATGATTTTACCTCTCCAGGTCTCAGTTGTAAGAGTCAATGCAGTGTTGTAGAGACAGCCCAGAGGACCTAGGTCATATCCCACTTCTGTCACTAACTATATAGGTGACCTTGGGCAAATCCTTTCACCTCTGGACCTTAGTATTTTCATCTGTAAAATAAGACAGTTGAGGTAGATGAATTCTGAAGCACCTTCCAGCTCTCGAGCTCCTCCCATATCTGAGTCCCTCCTCAAGCATTTACTAACTATAATCCTCCATCAGAGTCTCAGTTCCTTCATCTGTAAAAAGGGCATAATAAAACTCTCACTATAATCCCTTAGCATTTATTCAGCCTGGGCCAAGCCCTGTCCTAGGGCCTAGGGGTACAAAGAGGAAAATGAGAGTCTAGTCCAGGTTCCTACCTCTAAAGATTATGGTGGAGAAAGCTCTTTACCAGCATTCAAGGGCTATAAAAAATGAGTTTCCATTATCATTATCATCCTTCCATGACTAGTCATCAACTAACTGTTCAGTAGTCCTTGGGACATTGCAGTAGCCACAGAGCCCCCTCTAGGCCAGTACTGACTTGCTGGGATTGTGAAGTAGGTGAGCTGAGGACCCACACGTGTTGCTCAGTTCGTGTTCTGCACAGTCGTGTCCTCCTGGGACCAAGACACTAATCTAGGGACAGAGACCCCCTCCTGATGTGGTGAAATCACTGGAAAAGGAGTCAAGAGAGCAGGGATGATGTCTGCTCTGTGGTATGTCTTAGCTATGGGACACGTCCATCCAACTGCCTGGAGGCTGAGGTTCTCCATCTATAAAATAATTGAATCAGACTGGTTAATTCCTAAGGTTCCTTCCACCCTAATTCTAACATTCACTATTCTAAGTCCCTCCCAGCTCTGATATTCTGTGTTCTGAGTCCTTCCAGCTCTGATATTCTCTGTTCTAAAGTCCCTCTCAACTCTGACATCTTTTGTTCTAAGGGCCCTCCCAGCTCTGACATTCTGTGTCCTAAGGCCCCTCCCAGCTCTGGCATTCTGTGTTCTAATGGCCCTCCCAGTTCTGACATCCTGTGTTCTAAGAGTCCTCCCAGCTCTGACATTTTATGTTCTAAAAGTCCTCCCAGCTCTGACATCCTGTGTTCTGATATCCGGTGTTCTAGGACTTTGACATTTCCTCTTCTAAAGTCCCTTCTAGACCTAATATTCTAGGTTCTAAGACTCCTTGCAGTTCTTCAGAGATGTGCTGATAAATACTAAACAAACAACTCTCTAGCAAAAAAAAAAAGTGAATGTACCCTCAATAGACTTTAACATTTTTTCCATTTAATCTGCATTACTAAAATTGTCTCCATCACTTTCTTAAGCCTAGACACTCAACTAAACAATAAACAAAGCCCTGTTTTGTAGCATTTGGCAATTTGAGAGGTGTAATGCTCTTTCTGAGTATTTACCAATCAATTCCCAGTTCAAGTTGGCTCCAGCAGACCACTGGTAATATTCTGTGCCCGAAGTTCCCTTTTCCTCTAACATTCTAAGTTCTTAAGTATTTTCCAATTTTGACATTCTATGTTCTATAACCCCTTCCAGCTCGAAGATTCTATGTTCAAAAGCCCCTTGCAGCTCTAGCATTCGATGCTTCTAAGCCCTCTTCCAGCTCTCACAATCTATATTCTAATGTTTTGTATTCAAAGATCCATTCTAACTCTATTAATAACAATAATTATGAATCTATAATCATTATGAATAATGAATCATTAATAATAAAAGGAGGAAAATGATGTTGTCCTATGACCATTTCTACTTGAATCACATCAAAAAGATGATGGTGATGATGATAATTGACATGTATAGTTTGCAAATTACTTTGTATTTTCTCATTTGATCCCTAAGATAACTCTATGCAGTATGCCTTATTATTATTGTTTCTATTTTACAAATGAGAAAATTGAGACTCAGGGGTCAAGGGACTGTGAGAGTTCTAATGTTCTCTGATCCCTTCTTGGGTTCTAGGTGACCCAATGTGGACCCCATTCTCTAAACAAGTAGGTGTCTAGTAAATGACACCAAAAGTACCCAAGCAGCCCACAGTTGGTATGATTTTCAGTGATGAATATAGGTGCCAGAGGGACAAAGACAGCAGGAGCCTTCATTGTTAGCTGGGTGAAGTGAGAGCAGACTTTCCAAGGGAGATGAGTTTCAATCAATGGGTTGATGGAGCAGAAGAGATGTTGATGGATATGGATGGGTTTGGGGGGAGGCCATCAAATTATGGGACAAGAAATGGGCGGTGAGAAAAGTAAAGAAAGGTTTTAAAAGGAGCAGTTCTATTCATGGACACTTTGATGAACAGATTGTGGGGGGTAGGGTTGGAAATGGGTCTAATGAAGGCAATGGTCCATGGATCAGGCATGCCAAGAGGAAAGAATGGATTTTTGCAAATAATGTAATTTGCAACCAGTTTTTAATCCTACCCACTCACCCTTGAAAATGTGTATGTTCTCTTCCCTCACCCCAAGAAAACTCGTTGATTTAAGCAATATGATTAATGAAATCAGAGATGCCAATGGCACTGAGCTCTTTGACAGAAAGAGACCCATGGGGGACTGGAGGGAATATCTGCTCCACAGAGAAACCAGGGAAAGGACTTTGCCAAGGCTACCATCCCAGCTATAGATAAAATATATCATGCATAAAACCGTGAGGAACCAACCTTTTCTGACGATTCTGGCTGTAAGTGTAGTGAACTTCCAAAGAGACAGAGGGAGGGGAGGCCAAAATAGCACCTCCTGCAAAGGTCATTTGTATTTGGTTCCAACACACAGATCAAAACAATTTTTTTCCTAGCTGAATTCTCTCCACAGGGCCATTAAAACAAGTTTATCTTGCCTGAGTACACTCTGAATAGTGATTAAGCAAGCTTTTACCAATCAACAACAGATTGGAATACTGAAGACCCCCTCTAGTAGCATCTTAGTTTTCTCACCTGAAAAATGAGGGAATTGGATTAAATTATCTCTGACATGCTTTGCACCTCTATTATGCTATGTTCTATGGCCCTTCCTCTCTCTAATAACTCTGTTCCAAAGTCCCTCCCAGCTCTGACGTTATGTATTCCAAGGGTCTTCCCAGTTCTGACCTTCTAGGTTCTGAAAGCCCTCCCAGTTCTGATGTTCTCTGTTCTAAGAGCCCTCCCAGCTCTGACGTCCTGTGTTCTAAGAGCCCTCCCAGCTCTGACGTCCTGTGTTCTAAGGGCCCTCCCAGCTCTGACATTCTACAACTCTCAGAAGACAAGGATATGTGACAAGAAGTTAACAGAAGTTAGGGAATGTGATTCTCTGGGGTGTTCGCAGCCTCTTTAGCTGGGGCCTGATTCCAGATAGCATCTGCTTGGAGCCGTCTAGCTGAGAGACAGTGAGTAAATGCTAAAACGACAGTGAGTCGTCTGAGATGCTTCAAGTCTCAGATTTAAGTCCCATGGAAAGGGAGGAGGGATGGGAGTGGGAAGGAGGGGGCTGAGCTGCACAGAATGGTATTAGCAGCAAGGATCGTGTCGCAGTCTATACAATTGAAAACACTTATTGTCTGACGGGCTTGATTAACTGTACATATTGCTAACACCTGCTCGGAAATCTAACGAGGGACCAGCACAGCTCCTGATCAGGGTCCGTGTGGGTGGTGCATGCGTGACTTGGTTACTAATCTCCCAAACCTGAATTTACATGTGTAGGTACGTGGATACGGTCATATAGATATATGGGGAAAAGAGGGAACATATGTTGCAGGCTTGAAGACTTTTAGAGCTGAAAAGGACATTGGAACATCGGGAAGAGAAATTGGAGCGTGATAACAGCTGAGATGTATATAGTACTTCTCAGATATAGCCTCATTTGCATTTCAGCATAAGCCTGGGAGACAGGTATCATGGGTGCTATTGCCCCTCATTTAACAGATGAGGGAACTGAGGAAGGGGCAGCCAGATGACACCACAGTGCACAGAGTAGTGGACCTGGAGTCAGGAAGATGTTGTTAAGTCATGACCAATTCTTCGTGACCCCATTTGGGGTTTTCTTGGTAAAGATACTGGAGTGGTTTGCCATTTCCTTCTGCAGTTCCTTTGCAGATGAGAAAACTGAGGCAATGAGCGTTAAATGATTTGCCCAGGGTCCTACAACTAGTGAGTAACTGAGACCAGATTGCAACTCAGGAAGAAGAGTCTTCCTTATTCTCAGTCCGGTGCTCCATCCACTTTGCCATACAGTCAGGAAGACCTGAGTTCAAATGTGACCTCCTAACTGTGTGACCCTAAGCAAGTCACTTAAGCTCTATTGGCTTCAGTTTCTTAATCTATAAAGTGGAGATAAAAATTGAACCTACCTCTCAGGGTTGTTGTAGGAATCAAATGAGATAATATTTGTGATGTGTTTTGCAAATATGAAAGCCCTTGATAAATGTTATTATTATTTGACCCCCATAGAGACTACTTTTCTCAGCTACGCTCAGTAACCATGTTCTACTAAACTATAAGTGGATGGGGTTTATGTCAATGAAGAGGGTAAACGTACTGATGAAAATAAATTGATGAAGCCTTCCCATCTGAGTACTCATGAGTGAGCTGCTCCCACCAGCCATTCTTATCAATATTGGTGTGATGGGGGCTGTAAGGGCTCCCCTGTTGAGTAAAAGACTTGAGTTTTGTACCTGGTCTTCACTATATTTACTGTGATATCTCAGGAATCCTCTTTCACTTCCGTCCTAATGTCCTATTCCCCTCCATCCTCACCACCACCATATTTCACTCATGATCTGCTGTTGATGGAGCCAGCAGACAAACACTCTTGTCACAGATCTGGACCTGTGATTTCATTGGTTTAGAGAACTCTCATGTGAAGAAATTAGTTAAATTGGACTCCAAATACCAGTGTTTATGCCTAGACTCAGGTTTCAATTAAGTAGGAATTAAGCAGGTGAAGGAGATCCAATAACTTTCCAGTGGTGTTGGAATCTGAAGCCTCCTGGAATTGCTGCAGCTCACTCTGAGCCCGTCCCTGTGTTTGTCTCTCAGGTATGACCTCCTACTTCCATTGCTGTCAGCCCATCGATGCCTGACTGGCACTGTTTTCTTAGGGCACTGAGAGGTTAAATGACTTATCCAGGGCCATATAGCCAGTGTGTGTCAGCAATAGAACTTAAACCCAGATCTTGCTGGCTCTATAGTCTGTTCTTTATTTGCAATCTCTATTCATGGTGACCCCACAAGCTTGTTAGAATTGTGTGTAGACTAAGAGTAGAAAAGCCTGGAGTGAAGGCTAGAAGGACTGCTGCATGACGCAAACTCAGCTTCCTACAAGATCAAATTGACTCTGAGATCATCATTTGCTCAGTACTCCTTGCCCCTGGAGCCCCCTCCCTCCCTCAGATTGGAGAGGTTGAAGGATGGATATCAGAAAGCCCCACCCAGCTCCTCCATTTAAGAAGAGTGACCAAGGCAGATACCTCATCATTTCCCACCTGGCTTAATCATGCCCTCCCACCTGGGAACTCTCCCCCTCTTTCCTTTCTCCTTCCCCTTTTCATCTACCTTTTATCTTCTGTCTTCCTCCCATTAGATTGTGAGCTCCTAGAGATAAGGGATTGTCCTTCACCTTTCTTTATATTCCCAGACCTTAGCACAGTGCCCGGCATAAAGTAGGCACTTAATAATTGCTTTATTGACTCATTATTCATTTATGTTGTCTTCCCCATTAGACTGGGAGCTCCTTGAGAGTAGGAACTTGCTTTTTGCCTTTCTTTGTATCCCTAGCCCTTAGTATAGTGCACAGCACACAGTAGGCACTTAATAAATGCTTCATTCGTGTCGTCTCCCTCATTAGACTGTGAGCTCCTTGCAAGCAGAGATCGTCTTTTGCCTTTCTTTGTGTGCCCAACACGTAGGCACTGTGGTGCCTGGCACACAGTAGGTCTCTAAAATGCATGAATTTAATGTCTGTATTTCATGATATTTGCTTTGTTTTCCTAGAGACTTTTTTTCTTTCATTGTCCTTGGCTATATTCCCTCCTGATAGGCAAAGTCACCAGGGGAGGGATCCAAAGATAAGCAAAGTGTGATTCTTATCACACCAAGTTATCTGTCCCTTTTCTAAATTCCTATCACACCAAAAGACTGTAACATAGAACTTTCCCTTCAACTAGAGAGATATATAAGCCAAGTTAGAGCTCCCATGTGGGATTTCCTGATTTCCTAATAAGCCTAGTCACTGGCAACCTTGCCCTGTTGGGATGCCAGGACTCTAGCCCTTTTTAACCCCAGTTTGGAAAGTCTGTGAGTCTCATCTCTCTCCATTTGGGATTAAGGACATCCCAAAGAAGGAATAAGAATGAAAGCACCCCTCTTAATGATTCTAGCAGCTTTTAGATGTGGCAAAGAAGGGACCATGCTATAGTCCCCTGGGCAAGTCATTTATTCGGCTTTAAACTCAGCCTCAGTTTCCTGATCTGTAAAACTGTTAGTAATGGGACCTTCCTCCAAGAGTGTCATGGGGATCAAAGGATATAATCTATAAAGTACTTTGTAAACTTTAAATTGTCATAGAAATACTAGTTAGTTTAGCCATCATTATCATTGGCCTGCAGTGAATGGACACCTAACACTCCACTTGGTGGATCTTTCTCTATATTACTAGGGTCTATATCTAGATTCAGTCTTGAATTAAGTAGGATTTCAACAGGTGAAGAAGAGTCAATAATTCTCCATTGGTGGGGGAATCTAAAGCCCCTCTCCAAATTTGCGTCTTTGGTAACTTCTCCTATTTCCGTTGTCATCACCCATTTACATGATCAACTAAGATGGCAAAGGGATCGTAATAGGGTCATAATGTAGAGCCACATGGGACTTCAAGCCATCTAGGCCCACCTAGCCCATACCTTCCCTTCATTTGTTTATAGTTGAGGAAACAAAGATCCAGGAGTTCTCAGTTACAGCACATATGAGGATGCCCCAAATCAACTGGGAATGTTAAGTTTAGAGAAGACTGGAAAGAGGCTGAAAGGAGAGAGAGATGATAGCTCTCCTCAATTATCTGGACAGCCATCCATGAAGATAAATGATTAACCTTGTTTTCCTTGGGCTCAAGGGTAGAATTGAGAGCAGTGGGTAGATATGGCAGAGTAGAATGGGCTGACTCTGTAGGTAGTGAGCTCCCCCTCTCTGGAGGTATTCAAGCACAACAAGTTGGATGCCTCTTGACAGGATATCGTAGAGCGTATTCCTATTCAGATACCAGTTGGATATGCTGGGATTTCATCCATGTAGATGGTCCAGTAGATCAACGATACCATTTGCAATGCTTTTGTATGATAGTATGCTACCTTGGTGAGATGCTGCGGGCAGAAACATTTGACCCCAGCCAGCTTGAGGATGTGTTTCTCTGAACTTAGCAAGACTGATCCTCAAGACAACAGACATCCTAACCTGGATGGCCTTGAAGGCCTCCTAGTTTGATTTAATCTGCCAGGGCCCAAATTCCCCCCAACTCTACCTGGCCTTGAAGAACCCACAGTCCCTTTTGAACAGTGATGAAGAAGCAGAGAGCTGTGCATACAGAAGGCCCTTAATAAATGTTTACTGAAAATAAAGTCATAATAAGTATTGGAGCAAAGCATTCTCTACTTAATTAATGTTTATTGAATGTTGACTGACTTAATGACTCATTCAACAAGCTTCCTTCCATAGATATCTACTTTCTCTATGGAGTAACATGCACCCTTTTGAAAAATAGAGTTGGGATTTAGCTGGCACCTGCCTTGGGAGTTAAGAAATAAACATGGGTTCAAGTCAGGACAATACAGAGGGAAGAAGAATGACTTTGGAGTCTAAAGACCTGGGTTCAAATGCTACCTGTGTCATTTATGATCTGTGTCCTAGGGCATGCTATTTAACCTCTCTCAGCCTCAGGTTTCTCATCTATAAAACAAGATGGCTGCTGAGGTTCCAGCCCTAAATCTTGTTGTCATTGTTTCAGTTACATCTGCCTTTCTGTGACCCCTTTTGGAATTTTCTTGGCAGAGATACTGGAGTGGTTTGCCATTTCCTTCTCCAGATCATTTTACAAATGAAGAAACTGAGGCAAACAGAATAAGTGACTCGCCCAGGCTCACACAGCTAGGAAGTATCTCAGGCAGGATTTGAATTCAGATTTTCCTAACTCCAGGTGCTCTATTGGCACAAGTTTCCAGAGGTAGCTTCATAGACTTAAGGGAATTGTAGCCTGAAGGGACAATGTGAATTCCTCCTGCATGGAGGGGAAGGGATGGGTGATGAGAAGGATTTCCTACCTCATCTCCAAGAAAGGAGAAGTCATATTGTCCCTTTGGGCTCCAATTCCCCTAAGCCTGTGCTGCCACTCTCTGGAGCCTGGTTAAGATGACTACAGAGCTCTCCAAGGTTCAGTCCTAAGATCTTAGAACATTTAACATCACACTCAAGTTGACTGAGGAGGTGCAAAGTAAACTATTACGTAAGTCCTGACTGGGATGCTCCTTACTGATTCTCACTTTCTGGAGGGGCTCTAGGTGGGAATTGGACCGGGAAGTCTGACTCATTGATTGGTAGGGGTGAAATGGAAGCCCCTGAAATCAGCGTATGCTCTCTCTCTAAACTTCTACCTGCATCTGCCTCCCTGCCAGCTCCCCCTACTTCCATTGCTGTTGTGGCTGCCGACACCCCTGCCCCGTTTAGCCGCTACCAGGCTCAGAACTTCACTCTGGTCTGCATCGTGTCAGGAGGGAAACCGGCCCCTGTGGTGAGTATCCCCAGGGCTCCAGCGCTCCACCTTTCTCTCCTTTATGTGCATCCTGATCCCTGGACATTCCAAATGAAGGGTCAACTGGGAGATGGGGGCAGACCAAGAAGGACAGCCTGGCTGCCAACCGGGCCAAAATCATCTCTTATAGTCTAAGGAGCTGAGTCTGAAGGACAATTCTGCTACTCTCTACCTGTATGACCTTGGAAAAATTCGTCATTCTCTTTGAGACTCAATTTCCTCATCAATAAAACAAAAGCATAAGACAAGATCATTTCTAAATGATTCTTGAGCCTATGGTTTTATGAACTATCCACAATATATTTTGGTCCTTCCTGCCCACACTGACCTGACCCATCCTTCCCTCTAACCCTCCCTGTTTCCTTCTCATCCAGTCTCCCAGAGCTTAAAGAACATGGACTCCTTCCAGATCCTAAGGCCCAGAAAAATTAAAGAAAAAAAGAAAAGGGAAAGTAATTATAGTCTAACTGATAGATTTCTTTTAAGGTCACCCTAATATCCTTGAGGCCTTGACAATTTTTCCCAATACTCATTGCCATGGTTATTTTGAGGGACAATTTGAGTGTGGTTGGCAGAGTGTGTGCTAGGAAGGGGTCAATTTGGGGTGAATTGGGAGAAGTGTGGAGAGGCAGGCAGGAACCAGAAAGAAATCTGACTCAAATTTTCTCCTTGTGCCTCTTTCCCTCTGGCTATGGAGGAAAAAACAGTAATGTATTACGGAAAGGGCACTGGATTTGGAACCATGCCCTGGATTCAAGGCCTCTCTCTGATGCTTACTGCCCAAGTGACTTTAGGTCATTTCCCCAGACCTGAGTCTCTTCATCTGTAAAATCAGGAGGCTGGATTAGATTGCTTCCAAGGTCCTCCCTGGTTCCTAAGAGCCTATGACCTGCCTTTAAATTCTGCAACGTACTACATTCTACCTTCGGAAGCTTGGGCAAATCATATCCCCTTTGAGGGCCTTGTTTCTTCTACGTAATAAGAGGAGGTAGATTCTAAGGTCTTGTTTATCTCTTAATCCTCTGGTGATTGCCAAAGAACCTGGCTGGTAGGCTTTGCCACAGGAGGCACAAACACCCCTTGATTTAAAGGTCTATGTGACCCTGCATCAACTCTTCTAGAAACTCACATTCCCTCCTCAGATACAATGAAAAGAATAGGATGAAAAGCTCCGTGGGAGCTCCTAGAACCCAGAGAAGATTGAGGTACAAAAGGAACCCCTACTCCCACTCCCCCCACTCTCTTCCTCCTACCTCCCCCCACCACCTACCAACCCCTATCATCAGCAGACAGTGACAAAGGGCTGGCGGAAGATGTCTGCTGTCCTCAGAAGGTATCCTGGTAGGTGCCCTCCAGGATGCCTCTGGTTCATTTCTGATGTCCCCCTCCCCCCTCATTCCCAATGCCACTTCTAACGGTGCCTCAGGGCCCTTGAAACCTTTCAGCAGGCTAGGCCTCTAAGGTTTCACATAATCAAATATTCCCCCCGTTTAAAAAAATGTTTCTTGGCCCCCCATATTCTGCCAGCTTCTTGCATCTGCCTGGGATGTTGGAAGCTCAGAGGAATCCTTTGATATAAATTACAATCCGGCTTTTGAAGCACTTTTCAAAAAACCCAAAGCAGTCCTTTATGTGGAAGCGACATTCATTTTTGGAGGCTTTAAACCCTGACAGATTGGCCTCTCCTGTATTTGATTCTTCCCCACCCCCACCCCCTCAGCAACACACACACCTCCCCCTCACAAATTCTGCCTTCCCTCATCCCCATTGTCTCTCTCTTCTCTCTTCCTTCCTCTCTTTCCTCCCCTCCCTTTCCTCTCCTGGGACCCAGTCTCCCTCAGAGATGCTACCCATATGTACACTGCCTCCCCCTCCTCAGCTCCCATCGATTTATTTATTCGATTTATTAAAGAGACACCCGTTTCCCACAGGCCTCTGAGTGCATGTACCAAAATATAAAAACAACAAATTGAATTAAATTCCGCAGCTCAAAACTTGAATCTCCCATTAGAAGAGAAAGCTAGAGGACAATTTTCTGTCTCCAGAGCTATACACCTATCTCCCTCCCACACAAGCACACCTGTTCAGACTTTAGGCACACACACACACACACACACACACACACACACACACACAATACACACACAATTTTCTCCTATTTCTTCTTTTACTATCCTTCTAATTCTCCTCTATAGCTACCTTCTCAAAGACTCTCATCCGCCTGCTTAGAAACCAAGTCCCTTCCCAAGAAGCCACCAAGGTGTTCAAATGAGGGTCAGTGACTCGATAAGGAAGAGTTATAAGGGTTATGGCAGTCATAAGGGAACCTAGATTTAGAATTGAAATGCCCCACAGAAGCCAACTAGTCCAACCTCCTTTTTTAGATGAAGAACCTAAAGATGGTGGAAGATCATGCAAGTAGTAAGTTTATGAGGTCCTTCCTTGTCGTTCCCAAAACCTTAAACCCAGGACACTCTGAAGCCCATAGTTTGGACCCCAAGAGGTCCCTGCCCACTTAATGGCTGATTTAGAATGATTATCAATAGTAACAGTTTCTCTTTCCCTCCTAGTCTGACTTAGTTATTTTTTCCTTTGCTCATTAAAAGGGCCATTCCCTGACTACTTCTTAAAGAGGCCTATTCACTCAATGGTGGTTACCTCCCTCTAAGTGAGTACCTGAAAAGGCGAAGGTCCCCTTTTGCATCCTGGGCCATCTCCAGTCATCCTGATCATCTGGTCACTGGATCCAGATGTCTCAGGAGGAGAAAGTGAGTCTGGTAACCTTGCACAGCCCTCCTTCACTCAAAACAAAGTCAAGTGCAAGTCATGTCATCATTTCTCTGAGGCCATGGTCTTCTTTGAAAACAAAGGATGAACATAAGTTTATGAGGTGAGATTTGAACCCAGGCCCTATAACTGGAAGATGCAGCTCCTGCCCTCAGGGAGCCAGTCTCTCAACTCAATGAAGGAAAGAGACCCTGTCCTCAAGAAGCTCCAAGTCTAATAGACAAGACACAGTCCCCAACTTCAGGGAAGAGGCCCCCAGCTTGACTGAAATAGCCCCAGACTCAGGTTGCTACTAGAAAGACACCGTCTCTACCCCTTACACAGCTCCCAGCCTAAAGGAGGAAGCAAGAGAAGTACTCATCCCAAGGAGACATTTAAAAATGATTCATCTGTAGCTATGATTGTATACCTCACATTAAACAATCTCCAGAAAGCAAAATCAGGTTTTATGCAACAGATGAATTGGAAGACAATTCCTCCCATTAGAAACAGAAGCACCCTGGGAGTCCTTTAATTAGTCACACACTCCCCACCCCCAGTGCATTTGAGAGAGTATTTGATATGCAAAAATGTAAGTTCCGCATAGTTTTTTTTAGAGTATATTTACAGGATAAAAATTCTAGCTTCCTCCTGGTTTTCTGGGCCAAGACTGAGAAATAATAGCATGAATAAACCAAAACAACAATGAATTCAAATATTATTTGGTTTGGTCTTTGGCCTGGGTTATATGATTTGTTTGGAGCAGAGAAAACAGATGATACTCAAGGTTACTGATCATGGTGAAGGTAGCTTAGGATGGTACCTTTGCCACAGATAAGCCAAACAAGAAACAACCCAGGAGTAGAGAATTAAGAGTTGGGGATACATATGAACACATACAAGTGATGGGAGTCTGCATAGAGGGAATAGAATGGGGACACAAGGGTGTTCTCAGGCTTCCTGGAGTGGGTGGGTCTTGAGCAACATCTTCCTCTGGCTAATTCAGAGCCAACCACTAGAGGTAAACAAGAGTACACCCCTTATCTGATCACTTCATCTTCTCATTTCAGGTTTACTTCAAGCGCGATGGTGAACCCATAGAAGCTGTGTCCTTGTCAGAACCTGCAGTGGGGACAGCCGCCCTCCAGGATGGTCGGGCATTCCGTAGCCTGCTGCACCGTGACTTGGATGATACAAAAATGCAGAAATCCCTTTCCCTGCAGGATGCTGAGGGCAGGGGTGGGCATCCCTACACTGAGAGGCCCTTCCGGGGCCTGACCCCAGACCCAAGCTTTGTCCTGCAACCTACAACTGAGAACATCCCAGAAACTGTGGTGAGCCGGGAGTTTCCCCGTTGGGTCCACAGTGCAGAGCCTGTCTATTTCCTGCGTCACAGCCGTGCCCCTGGCAGCGACGGCACTGTGGAGGTGCGTGCCCTGCTCACCTGGACCCTCAACCCTCAGGTGGACAATGAGGCCCTCTTCAGCTGTGAGGTCAAGCACCCAGCTCTCTCCATGCCCATGCAGGCTGAGGTCACACTTGGTAAGGCCCCATCAGGGAGTGGGTCTCTCAGACCTTTCAGGTTTAAGACAAGATGGAGGGGTTGTAAACTGGAGCAAAGGTGAGATTACCAGAGTAGGGTCATGAATATGAGTGGTAAGACCCAGAGGCAAGAAAATGCAGAAACATGGAAGTGAGATCAGACTCACTAGAGTCTAGAGCCAGGCCTGCGGAGTTAAGGCTAGGAACACTGAGAACAATTTTACTAAGCCCAGGCCAGAGCCAAGAACACTGGCAATGACCCAAGGGTTCTTCCAGGATGAGCACGACAGCACTCAGTCTCTCAGAGAAGAGAGTGAAGGGAGGGAGAATTAGAGCAAGGGGACCTGAACTCACAGTGTGAACTTGGACAAGTCCTTCCTCTTCCCCTTCCCCTTCTCAGGATCTGCGTTCTCATATGGAAACTGAGGAAATTATACTAGAGTAGCTCCAAAGCCTCCTTCTAGCTCTAACATTCTGAGTTCTAACGGCCCTCCTAGCTCTGATATTTTGTTTTCTAAGGCCCCTCCCAGCTCTGACACCTTGGGTTCTAAGGACCCTCCAGCTCTGACATTCTCTGTTCTAAAGCCCTTCCCATCTCTGACATGTTGTATATTCTAAGGTCCTTCCCTGCTCTGATATTTTTATAACATTTCTGGGTTTCTGGGGTTCTGGGAGTAGAACAGAAATATTCTAAAGTAAGGGTCAAGATTTAGTCCTGACACTAGACATCTTGCCCCAACTAAAGGGAAACAGCATCTACCCCTTTTCCTGTGGCCCTTCCTACACACACACACACACACACACACACACACACACACACACACACACACACACACACACACACACACACCTGACTCTTAGTTAGCTGTGGCCTGAGGAAGGTTCTAATTAATGGAATTCAATTCAGCAATTCAAATCAACAAGGCTTTATTGAGGTTTTGTACAAAGGCCTGTGACAAGCAGCAAATGTGAAGGAGGAAGTAATGAGTAATTGTGGGCAGAGACATGGAGATGAGTTAGGCATGGTCACTGCCCTGTGTAAGTCTACAAAGGAATCTATTTGTAGATACATATGTGTATATATACACGTACATGTATATACGTGTGCATGTATGAACATATATGTATGTATGCATGTGTGATACATAATGTAATACATATTATATGTATATATATATATAATATTTGATCCTCACAACAACTCCAGGAAGTTGTTTTGGTTTTTTTTTTTGTTATCTCCATTTTATAGGACAGAAAACTAAGTTAGACTTGTCCAGGGTCCTATGACTAATAAGTTTCTGAGGCCATATTTGAACTCAGGTCTTCCTGAGCCTAGGTCCAGCTCTCTACCTACTTAGAAATCCACCTGCCTCAATATAAGAGAGTATGCACCAAGTACCATAGGAAGAGAATGAATATGATTCTTTGGGACATAGAGAAAAGAGAAAGAGTGCCAGTTGAGGGCAAGGAGGGCTTTCAGAAGGAGGTATCATTTGAAATGATCCTTGATAAATAAATTTACTTTAAGGTATTAATCACCTCATCAGAATAAGAGATCACATTCTTAGAAAGCATTAAGATATAGGAACCAGTTGCTCACAGATTGTTGCAGGAAAGAGAGCACTAGACTTCAAGGGAGAGAAAATGGGTTCAAATTGAAGCAGACACCAGTTATGTGACTTTGGGTAAGTCACTTTCCTTCCTCTGGACCTCAGTTTCCCCATCTCTAAAATGAATTCTATATGATTTCAAAGGCTAGATCTGAAGCTAAAGGACCTGCATTCAAATAATAGCTCTGCCTTTGTGACCTTGGACAAGTCCCTTAATATCTCTGAACCTTGGTTTCCTTATCCTCATGAATGCTGAGGTTACATCAAGCTCTGACCCTATGGTCACTAAGGTCTCTTCCATTCATAAATCCTCAGTAACCAGTGCCATAGGGAGTGAAAGAATTACTCTTCTTGTCTTACTGAACAAGAAACAGGCCAACAATGAAGCAGTGACTGAATAGTCCATGCAATGTTGCCCATGTAATAAGGATGACAATCCTTTAGCTCTCTAATAGTAATATTTTAGGCAACATAATGGATGAGTTTAAGGAATTAGGGATAAGGGGACACCCCCAAATTGTACCCTGGAGACAAATATGGTCGTGTAAAGCCAACCTTGTCCTGCAAGACGTTGATTTCCTCCTCAGCTTCAACTAGAGTTTCACTCCCAACAGAACCTCTCCCTCCAGACCTCAGCCTTTTAGAGCTTAATTTTTATTCTTAACAGACTGACTGATGATGCCAAGAGAAAGAGTAAACACATGGGATGAGAGAGGCAGGATCTGGGCAAGTCCAGACCATTGGACTGCAATGAATAAGATAGAATTTAATTTTAATAGGGATAAATGAAAAATCTTTTACTTGGATCGAAAGAATGATGTCACAAAAAAATAGGATGGTGGAGGCAATAGTTAGACAATTCATTCTCAGGAAAAGGATCTGGGGGCCTGAATGGATTACAACCTCAGTAGGAGTTGGTCAAAAATAGCTAATGTGATCTCAGGCCACATTGAAAAGAGTGACAGAGTTTCCAGGAATAAGGAAACAATAATCTTGCTATCCTGGTCAGACCGTGGTGTTCCATTCTAGTCATCCTCTTTGAGGAAGGATATTGATCAGATGGAGAGCACCCAGAAGAGGGCACCCAGGAGGGGATAGGGCCTTGAGTCCATGTCATATGTGGATCAGTTGAAGGAACTGAAGATTTTAAATTGAGGGGACATGCTCTCTGAAGACCTACCATGTGGAAGAGGGCTTAAGGCATGTCTTGTGGAGTCTGAGGGAGCAGGCTATAAAGTAGATGCAGAGGGTAGTTTGGGCTGGATGAAGGGAAAAGCCTTCTAATGCTTAGAGCTGTCTCAAAGTGCAATGGATTGCCTGGGGAGGTGCTGGCTACAATGGGATTCCTTTCAAGTATGAGTTGAGCTAGATGACTGCTGAGGCCCTTCCCAACTCTAAAACTCCCAGCTTCCATAATTCAGTAATGTATGCAGTAGTGACCATATTGTACTTTGGAAAGGTAAGGGGAATAATTTTGTTTTGTTTTTCAAAAACACTTCCATTCTTCCAGGAAAATGCTCCCACCACCCCACCTTTAGGGAGGGAGATGAGAACTGCTCCAGAATGCAATACTTCAGAGACCTCAATTTACAGCTAAGGAGAAGACCCAATCCAAGTCAAGCAACATCATAGCTTTAGAGGTCAGAAGATGCTCAGGAACCATGTGGTCCAACCTCTTCATGGTATAGATGAATAAACTGACAGCCAGAGAGAAGATGAGACTTTCCCAAGGTCACAGAAGTAATAAAGGGCAGAACTAGGATTCAAACCCAGATCCTGTGACTCTAAATCCTGCCCTCTATACCCCATGCTGTCTCCTATTCAGGCTTCATTAGGTGCCAAGCATGGTGTCCCAGCAGTGTTCTAGTCATTACTCCCATAGTCATGTCCTCTTATCCTAGGATCGTTTGAGCTACAAGGAAACTTAGGACCCAGAATTCCAAGACCAGGAAGTATCTGGAAGATCAAGAGGCTCTCACAGACAACTTGTTCTTTCTAATATTTTGACAGCTCTATTTCATATAATTGGCTTCCTTTGCATTCCTGTGTATTTTCCTTTATGCATTCAAACCATTATTCTGAGAAAGGATCTATAGGCCTCCTAGACTACCAAGGAGATCCAGGACACAAAAAGGGTTAAGAACCCCGGATTCAGTCCAGTACTCTCATTTTACAGGAGAAGAACCTTAGGCTGAAAAAACGGAAACCACCTACCAGACACATGTAGACAGGTCATAAATAACAGAGCCATGAGTCATACTGAGCTCTCCCAACTCTAAATCCAGTGTTCTTTCCTAGACAGCACCACTGTCACAGCCTGTTCCATTGGCTAGTGCCACTTACCTCTCTGGCTTCTTCCATCCCTCTGATTCTTTCTCTCTTCTTTTAAGCTTCCAATTACTTGAACAGAAAGTCAGCCAGCCGCCACTTCTGCCTAATGAAGCATTTCCTCAGCTCTGGGTCCAAGAATAAAGGAAAACCAGTTCCCTTTTTTGTGAGACATTTGCTGTCTGCAGGATCAGTTCCTTTCCTATCTGCCTCCTCATAAAAGAAAAGAGAGAGATGGCAGACAGGTACTTCAGGGGATTTATGGTGAATAGAGCCTCAAGGTGTCTCCTCCTAGCAGCTCTGAACCTCAAGCTCTGAGCCACTGACCTTTGCCAATGCTTAGTCTATGACCTTCCATTGGACCTTTGTGTGAGTGGCTGCCACTCCTGACTCTTATTCCAGGCTCCGGAGCTGACAACCACTGCCTTTCTGCCCTTTTCCGGGGCTTAGGAAAGAAAAGAGGGTAACCACAGGCAGGCTCCACACATGGGGGGATGTCACCCTGGAATACTGAGAAGAAAGGGGGAGATTGGTTGGGTTTGTGGAAAGAGGACTGGTTGAGGGTCATGGAATAGTGAAAAGAGGGCTGACCACCTGAATTCAAAGTTCAGTTCAGCCATTTTCTAGCCATGAGGTCTTGGGCAAAAGACTTAATAAATTTCTTTATTTAAAAAGTGAGGAAGCTGTTTGAAATTTACCTTTCAAGTCTTTCTAGCTCTCAATTTATTCACTTGTGATCCTAGAAGCAATAGTTGTGGAGTAGGATCCCAGCAATGACACTTCCCCTCATTGGACCTCAGTTTACTTATCTATAAACAGGGAACATAATACTTGACCCATTTCTTTAACATAAATATCAAGAGGCTCAAATGGCATATGTAAGAGGACTTTGCAAAGTATGAATGGTGGATCAGTAGCGGATACAGTAGATGTCTGTTGCTTATTAATTCAGCCCATCATATCTATTCCATTCAGTTTAATAAACACTTATTAAGTAAGCACCTACTATGTGTAAAACAGAGAGACTGCATGTTATAGTGGATAAAGAGCTGACCCAGTAATCAGGCAGACTCGGGTTTGAATCGTGACAGTGATATATACTGACTGTGTAACCCAGGGCAAGTCCCAACTTCTCAGTAGAGATTACTGAGTTCAGATCAAATACTGATTAGTATTCATTAGTAAAGGGAATTTCTTCATCATGAAATCCTATACCAATGAAATCACAGATTCAGTCCATAGGTTAGGCACCATATTTGGTACTTAGGAAGCAGTCCCTATCCTCAAGGAGCTTACTTTCAATGGGCAAAGGAGGGGAGGAGCAATTCAATATGTTGAAAGAAAAATTTGGGAGAAGACTGCCTGAGAGGATACAGAAAAGCTTCTCGGAGGGCAAAAGACATGAGTTGACCTTTAAAGGAAGATCAGGATTTGGAGAGTATCTTTCTAGGAGTGTCCCCCACATAGGTGAGATGCAGGGAGGGGACCAAATTAGCTGTGGAAGAGTCCAGTGGTGTGGTTTCTTTGGAAAGGCGATGATGTCACAGGGTTACAGAATTTCAGAGTTGAGAGGGACCTCAGGGGGCACGCAATCCAATCCCTACCTGACAAGTAATCATTCTTCGACCTTTGCTGGATTATTATTGATGGCCCTTCATTCTCGAGGTCTTGCAAGTGACTTGCAAGTGAATTGGAAGACTTTTCCTTAAGGAGGGCTCCTTGCCTCTGAAAGGAAGCCCACTCCTCCTTAGAATAACTGTTAGAAAGTTTTTTCCTGAAGAACTTGAATTTGTGTCTTGGCTCCCACCTTTTGTCCCTGTTTCTGCACTCTTGGGCCAAACTAAAGAAATCCAATCCTTCTTCCATTGGCTGTGCCTTCCAATATTTAAAGGAGTGATCATGTCCCCTGCCCCCCACCTCATCCCCCTCTTCCTTTGAGTCTTCTCCAGGCTAACCATCCTTAGCACCTTCCCATGATTCTCACCTGACACCCACTCAAGGCCCTTCTGATGAACGTTGTCCTCCCTGGATGTTCTCCAGTTTAGCAAATGCCCTTCCTACAATGTGACTTCTGTAACTTAACACATACTCCAACTATTATCTGACCAGGGCAGAGAAAAAACTCTCACCTTTCCAATCCTACACTCCATGTAGCCAGAGACATCAAGGTGATGCCATAGATAGAGTTCTGGTCCTGGAGGCAGAAAGACCTGAGTTCAAGTCAAGTAGCTATGTGACCCTGGAAAAATCAATTAACTTCTGTCAGCCTCAGTTCCCTCAGCTGTAAAATGAGGATAATAATAGCACCTACCTTCTAGGGTTGTTGTGAGGATCAAATGAGATAATATCTATAAAGCACATAGTAGGTGCTTATTAAATGCCCCTTTTAATAGAACCTGAGTTGGCCTAAGTAAGCTTCCTTGGCTGCCACATTAAACTGTTGACTAGTATTGATCTTACAGGCTACTAAAACCTAGGTCCTTTTATACTACCTTCTTTATAGCAATATTTGGCCCATCTTGTACTTGTAAAGTTGATTTTTTAAAAACCCAAGTACAAAACTTTACCCTATTAAATTTCATCTTAATAGATTCAGCCCAGCATTCTAGCCTGTCAAGATCTTTTTGGATCCTGACAGTTATCCAGGGTGCTAGCTATCCCTCCCAGCTTTGTGTCATCTGCAAATTTTATAAGCATTTATAAACAGTAGGAAAAGTGCTAGATTTTGGAGCCAGAGGACCTCAGGGTGAGTCTTGACTCAGAGGCTTACCACCTCTATGACCCTGAGTAATTCATATCTTCATCTCTAAAATGAGAGGTTAGATAATTATGACTTCTAGTCTCTTTCTATTTCTATTGGATCCTTTGCTTTCATCCAAATAGTTGATAAAAATGACCAAGCACAGATCCCTGCAGCATTCTCTACTTAATTCCTATTAAGGTTAGCTCTTCAACCAGTTCAGAATCTAAACTGTATTGTCAGGTAGCTTACATCATTCCATCTTCTCCACAAGAATAACACAGGAGACCTTTTCAAATGATTTGCTGAAATCTAGGAAAGTCATGTCTACAACACTCTAATAACTAGGTCCAAAAAAATGTAAATGAGGTTAGCATACTCTTGTCCTTGATGAAGCTTCACTTGCTCTTTGTAACTGCTACTGCTTCCTTTTCTAGATATTTATTAGCCATCCCTTTAATAACAGAAATTTGCCGGGAATCAAAGTCAATATCCCCAGCCTCCCAAGGTTGTTAGACAGTTCTTTTCCCTTAAAAAACACTAGGACAATATTTGCTCTTCTCTGATCCTGCGATGCCTCTTTCTATCTCCAAGGCCTTTCAAATATCCTTGATGGTGACTCAACAAACACATCTGTCAGTTCTTTCAATACCTGAACATCTAGTTCATCTGGGCCATCAAGATCAGCCTGGGACTCTAACTATCTTCTTACTTACTCGGGGCTTCAACTCAGCTCCCTATCGACCATCCTCTCCAGTTCAAAGATTTTTCTCAACAGAAAAAAACAAAGTCAAATCAGAATCGAGTGGCTCCATCTTCCCTCTGATGTCTGTTCTCACCATCCCCTTCCAGTCCCACCAATAATCTTATTCCTTCTTTAATCCTCCTTTTTCCTCAGTAGAGTAGAAAAATAATTGTTACTGTTGTCATCACCAGCCCTCACTCATCCTAAGCTTTAGCATTCTTGATGCAGTTCTTAAAGGACACTGGGACCCTTTTGTACTAAACCTACTACCTGCTTTTGTTTCCCTCTTCTGTGTCTTTCTTTTTTAAATCTGAGCTGATTGATGTGTTCCCTATGCACCTACATTGGTCTTTTCTTAGGCAACTCACATTTTCCTCCTCATCTGAACTGTTCCTCTTTATGTCTTCAAAACCTCATTCTTAAGTACATCTCATCTTTTCTGGACCGACTTTACTCTACAAAATTTTAAGCCATGGGATCCTATCCATGCTTTCTCTGAACCATTAGAAATCTGTTCTCTTAAAATCTAGGATGCATATCATATTATAATCAGTTTCCTTTCACTCTCTGCCACATATTCTAAGATCCTCCCCAAGATTTTCACCTAGCAAATGGTCCATCCTTATTGGTGATAGTCAGGCATATGATAGAATTTTCCATTGTTGGTTCCTCCATCTCCTAAAAGATACAATGATCATCAAGGTGAATTGAGAAGTGATTTGCTGCTCTGCTTCTGGCTAAAAAGAGATAGCTTGAGTGGGTGCCTGGACGACTGAAGTCCCCCTTCACAACTAGATCATGCCTCAGGGTCAGGGTTGTGAGTTATCAACTCACATCCTCACCCAACATCTCTTTTTGTCCAAGTGTTCAGCAGGATGCATTCTAACAACAATATTCCTTCTGTTCCTCCACCCATTGATTTCCCCAAAAATACTCTCTACCATCTTTTCCAGTCTGGTTTTGGATTACCTCACATGAGTATTTCCTCCTACTAAAAAACGCTATTCCACTCCACTTTGGATAATCCTGCTCATTTAAATTCCAAAAGAAGGATGTGTCTTCTTTTAAAGTTCAGAACCATAGTCCATCCAAGAGTCCCATACCACAAAATATCGATGATGCTCATGAGTTCAGTTTTGCCTCCTGAGGTTCCTTACTATCCCTAGCTGGTACACTTCTGAATTGACATCTGAGGCCATGAATTTAATTGTTACCTCCTTTATTGGATTATGTCTCATATGAATTTAGGGGCCGTCTCCATTGTTTCTCTTTCTTCCTACGTTGTAGTTTTTTCTCTGGGATATCTGGTTTGTTAGATATATGTAAGCAGTATCAATCTGCCACACACCACCTCCTCCCAGATCTTTTCATTTTAAAGCCCTTTTTATTGGATTCGCAAGACTCCAGGCAAACACATTTTCACAAGTTCTTGTTAGATGACCTCTGGCCCTGGCCAGGAACCTTTCATTCCTATATCTGAAGTTATGAACCACCATTTCAAATACCATTCTCAGACACCATCATCTTAACTAGCTTCTCACTTTCATTACACTGTGAGATTCTTGAGAGTTGGGGCTGTCTTTTGCTTCTTTATAGTATCCCCAGTACTTAGTTTGAGGCTTGAAACATAGTAGGTGCTTCATAAATGTTGACCGATTGATTCCCAATCTGCCTTTCTCTTCTAAATAATTTTCCTCCTATCAGAGTAATCATAAAAACACTACCTTTGCCCCTAAGATATTCAGTTTCTCACCCAAGACTTCATAATATTTAGCAATTCTTTCTAGATTTCTCCTAATGGCATCATTGAATTTCCAGCAGGAGGGAGTAGTTAGCAGGTTCAATAAGCTTTAGGTCCTGGTTACATGTCTCTAGGAAAACAGCAGACCTTTCTAGTTATCACAGACACAAGGATATGACTCACTCAGTCCCATTCAGCAGAGAGTCACCAACCATCACTAATCCTTTCTTCTTCCTCTGAATCAGTTGGAGATCTCACCCCTGCTGCTACCAATGGATTTATATCCCCATTCCCTAGAGGTCAAGCAGCTGCTTCCTTATTTGAAGGACCTCATTCCTCTTCAGGAAATTCCTCATAGCTGTTTCCCATCCCATGTGTTCCACAGCTCTCTTTCTTCTCTTTGGGACCTGGATATCTCAGCCTGACCACTGCAGTTTCCTCTAACTAGGATGTGTAAAGGTCCTTCTGTGTAAAGGTTGGTGATCAGTTCCTCTTAAACTTTTTCCATTTGGGATCCCTTCAGCACTGAGAAGTTCTATCACTGAGCCTCGAAGATACAAAGAATCTCAGACGATCTATCCATATCGAGGAATCCCCTCCATGACATCCCCAGGTGCTCATCTCACCTTTGCTCCAGTGTTGGGGAACCCCATTTTCTGTAGGAAGCCTAGTCTATGAAGTCCTACCTTTTTCCAGCTACAGATCCAGTTGACAGTGATCTTTCATCCCTCAAAATTCTAACATCCCTTTGGAGGTACTTCTCAGGTACCTGTGGCCATTTTCTGCTTTTCGTCAGTGTCTATTTGTGTCTTTGCCAGCCCATTCCAGCAGAGAAAAAGATGGAGCAAAAGACATATTTTGAAAGAAGTGATCCTTTTCTTAGAGTTAGAAGATTTGGAATCAGGAAGACCTAAGTTTGAATCTCGCCTCACACACACTAGTTATGACTCTGAACAAGTCACTTAACTTGTTGGGTCCTCAGTTTCCTCGTCTACAAAGTGAAAGGGTTGGACTCAGTGGCCTCCAAAACCCTTTTTCCAACTCTAAATCTATGGCTCTACAACCTGAATCTGAATCCATCTGGTCTGGCACATATTAGTTGTATGACCTTGGGCAATTCAGTTAATCTTCAATTTCCTCATCTGCAAAATGAGGATATAATCCTTGGCCTCCCTATTTTACATGTTCTTGTGGGGAATGAACTTTTCAAACCTTACAACCCAAGAGACATCTGAGCAGCTGTTCTGATTCCTCATCTCTGTTTTCCTCCACCCCTCTCACCTCAGCTTAGAATTTATAGTAGGCATTCAGTAAATCCAAATCTCCAATATTCTGAGTTGATGCAAGAATTTAAATTTGGCAGAATTCAAGCACTGGGGGAAATGGAAAACTTTTAGGATCATAGATTCAGAGGTGGAAATGATCTTAGAGGTCATTGAGCCCAGCTTCCTTCCCCAAGGAGGAATATAAGAACTATTTCTCTGGTGACTCGATCTACAAAGCACTTTACTCACATTTGTCATGGGAAACATGCTGGGCTGAGATTCTTATCCCTGTTTAACAGAGGCCTAGAACAGGGGCATGACATTTCCGAGGTTATGCATTGAATTAAAATCAGAGACAGGGCCAGATCTTAAAATCTCCTAGCTCAGCTTTGGGGGCTTTTGGGTTCAAAATTTTAACCCATGTGGGGCATCTCCAGTATAGGAATTCCCTCTGTCAAGTTGTGCACCACAAATTTGATGGTAGCATAGACCTAGAGCATGGCCAAACAGTCACCCAAAAGTTAAATAACTTGTCTCCAGTCACACAGCTACTTTATGTCCAAGGTGGGATTCGAACTCAGATCTTGCACACCCCATGATCCACCCTCCATCTTCTGCATCCTGCTGCCTCTCAGTATATTCCAGTATGTAAAAAAAAAAAAGCCCTGAAATGGATGTCAGAGGATAAAGGCTCAAATCCTGGATGACTTGTTGTGTGGAAATGGGACAGAGAGGGGTCAGTGAGTGAGTGTGGGGAACAATAAGGAGGGGAGGAAGAAAGGGAGAATATTCTGTGAGAAGGAAAATGGTCTGATTAGAGAGAGGGTCTTTGGGAGAGGAGTTTCCCCTCTCTTGGCCACAGTCCTCTCATCTATAAAATGAAAACATAGGGAGAGATAAAATGGATAACATGCTTGAATTACCTAGATCAGGGTTGTTGTGGGAAGAGACTTTAGAACATGGAAGGTCAGAGCTGGGGAGCCCTTAGAACAGAGAATATCTGAACTGGGAGAGCATAGAACACAGAATGTCTGAGATGAAAGGAGGTTTAGAATAGAGAATATTAGAGCTGCGTCTTTAGAACACAGGATGTCAGAGCTGGGAGAGCCCTTAGAACACAGGGTGTCAGAGCTGGGAGGGCCCTTAGAACACAGGGTGTCAGAGCTGGGAGAGGACTTAGAACACAGAGTGTCAGAGCTGGGAGGGCCCTTAGAACAGGGAATGTTAGCTCTAAAAGAACCTCAGGAATAATCTAGTCCACCCCACCCATCCAGGTGAGGAGGCAGAAGCCCAGAGAGGTAAAGCGACAGATCATCCACGCAGTAAGGAGCAGAGCCAGGAGTGGCAGGCAGGTCCCCGGGTGCTCTCCACTGCACCCTGTTGGAGATCTCTTTTCCAGAGCTATCAGAGACTGGGGCAGGGGAAGGTGAGAATCAAGGGAAGGGAAGCTGCCAGGACTGGGGCTCCAAGAGCTGCTGATGGACTTGATGAGGCGGTGACGGCAGCTGGATCAGGCTGCGGAGGCGACATCTTGATGAGAAAGCTCAGGAGGGAGGGAGGGAGGGAGGGAGGGAGGGAGCTGGCTGAGCCATCTGCTGCTAAGGCGGCTGGCAGCAGCTGCTCAGAGCCCAGCCCAGAGATGGGAAGGGTCTGCAGGCCCTGGCTGCCCCCTGCTGGCCCCACATCCCAGGGTGTCAGCCAGCCTGGAGGGGAGGAAGGGGAGCATCCCCAGGCTATGGGCAAGGATGCTTTGCCCCTCCACCTGGAAAGAACACAGGGGGCTGCTGATCTCATTCTTATCTCCCTCCCCTGCACCCGGAACTTTGATCAGAAGGTGTATTCAAGTCTCCTGGAGTGCTGAGGGCCAAAGGCCCAAATGACATTCGTGCATATGTGGGGGGGGGCAGGGGGATTGCCCCTGAGAAGCCAAGAACTTGATAATTACTCTCACAGACAAGTGATTTTAACTGTGATAAATGTACAAAATGCTTTCCATCACAATAAACCAGTAATGTGTGGAAGGCTAGGATTATCTCCCCCCCGTTTTACAGCTGAGAAAACTGAGGTCCCAGGAAGGGAAGTCAGACGCTACATTTGACTCTCCTGAATCTGATTCTAGCAAACCTTCCTCATTATTATGCATGCTACTTGACCCCTCTTATTTCACTAAAAGTACAATTTCTTGCATAGTACTCAGAGGATTCCTGATGTCATTGATCCAAAATACAGACTGCAGCCCAGTTCTGCCTGCCCCTTCTAGGTCATTCTTGTCTGTGACCTCCTCCAGGTTCCCTGCATGGGGAGCACCCAATGTGTCAGGAATCTTCCCTGGAATACCATGGAATGCTGGCTGTCTACCTGGCCTCCCTCCCTCTCACTCCATGTTTTGCAGATCTCCTCTTATTACACTAATGAAATCTTTCCTGGACCCCCTCAAAGCTCCTAACTGGTTACAGCAGAATTATAACCCAGTCCAACCTCCCTGTTTTATAGATGAGGAAATTGAGACCAAGGAGTTTAAGTGACTTTCCCAAGGTCACACAAAGAGTAGGTGTCAGAGGCAGGATTTGAATCCAGGTCCTTTGACTCCAGAAACACTGCTGTTTCCACTACAGTTTGCTCCTACCTGTCCTGTCTGAGAGTCACCATAACTCCATAGACCACCATCATATCATTCTCATACATTAATATATGGTAATTTATTGATGATAATAAACAGCTCATCTTAGAAGCAGGTAGACCTGAGTCTAAGGTCTTCTTGTGACATATTCTAGCCGTGTGATTATGGGTAAGATACATAACGGATCAGTGTCCCCATCTGAATCAATGAAGGAAGTTTCCACACTGGGAATTTAGCACAGTGCCTGGCACATAGTAAGTGCTTAAAAAAATACCAGTTGATAAACATATTGGTTGCTCATCCTGAAATTACAGATCTGGATACAGAGAAATAATAATGATAACCACCTCCATCTCAAATACAGAATGATGTTCTAAGTAATAATATATTCAGCAATCCTCATCACAAAGATAATGATAATAATGGCATTTACATAGCACTTTCATGTTGGCAAAGTGCCCTCCCCACACTGCCTCCTTAGATTCTTAACAACTCTGTAAGGCAAGTGGTGCACATACTGGGAACCTCATTTTGACAAATGAGGACATCGGGGCTCATTGAGATGAGATGACCTGTTACAGCTAGTTAGCGAATGTAGGAGGCAGGATTCAAACCCAGACCTCTCTTCATTCTAAGTATAAGATCCTTTTCGCCACAGATTTAGCATTTGTAAAGCACTTTCCCCATAGCACTATCCTGTCCCCTTCTCCCCCCACCATGAAGTAAGGAGTCTGAGTCTCCCTGGCCGAGGATTATTGCCATTTTATAGCTGAGATACCTTCCTGCTCTAGACCTTTAAAAGATGGGCGCCTTTCTTGTATCCCCAGCACTTAGCACAGTTCTTAATATGCAGTAGGGGCTTAATAAATGCTTGTTGATGTACTGAAAAATAAAATATAATATGGGTCTTTGTTTCCAGGAGAAATTTGGAAATAGTGAAAACACAGCATCATTTCCCAAAGCAGACCATATTCTCCTTCCTGTATTCAGTTCTGGACACAGTTCATTATCCATCCATCAGTTATCTCCATCCAAATGTGCTGCTGTTTTAGTCAGTCATGTCTGACTCTTCGTGAGCCCATTTGGGGTTTCCTTGGCAAAGATTCTGTAGCAGTTTGCCATTTCCTTCTCCAGCTCATTTTTACAGATGAGGAACTGAAGGAAGCAGGGTTACATGACCCGCCTAGGGTCACACAGCTAGTAAGTGTCTGAGACCAGATTTGAACTCATGAAGATGAATCTTCCTGACTCCAGCCCCAGTTCTCTCTGCACTATGGTGCCACCTAGCTGGCCAATTGCTCTATGCAAAATATATGCCCTAATTAATCCAACTGTTATCACATGGACCTTCTTCATTCACCTGATTTTTCCTGTGTGGATGGGTTGTCCTCTCTTGAATTTTTATGTCTTGTTTTGGAAAATCTGCCATGTTCCAGAGCTGATGGATTCAGTACACTGTACAAAAATGAAATTGCAAGAAGGAGAAAGGCTGATTTCTCAAACAGTTAATCAACAAACGTTTATTAAGTGTCTACTTTATACATATACTAGGGATTTCACTCAACACTGAGGATAAAAGAAAGTTAAAAATATTCTTCTTGCTGATAAGAAGCTCATATCCTACTGAGGAGGACAACTTGCAAATAAGTAATATATACTAGATAAAAAGATCAGCTAGAAGATGCAGTGGATAGAAAGCCAAGTCTAGATTCAGGTAGACCTGAGTTCAAATCTGTCCTCAGACACTTAGTAGCTGGGCAAGTCACTTAGGTCTGTTTGCCTCAGTTTCCTTATCTGTTAAATGAGCTGGAGCTAGTATCTTTGCCAAGAAAACCCCAAGTTGGGTCACAAAAAGTTGGACATGACTGAAAAATGACTGAACAGCAGCAGTACTAGATATAGATTGGGAGAAGGTGCTCATCTCAAAGGGGAAGACACCACTAGCTGAAGGAACCAGGAATGGACTTGCACAGAAGGTGATGTTGGAGATGAATCTTGAAGGAAGCCAAGGGAGCTCAGAAGCTTCTAGGTAATAGGGCATAGTAGACAGTGCTAGACTTGGGGTCAGAAGACCTAGGCTTGAATCATCCCTCAGACACTTGTTAATTGTATGACCCTGGGCAAATCCCTTAGCTCTCAGTTTCCCCTCTGGAAAATAATGGAATTCAAATCAGCAAACTCTGACGTCCTTTCTACATCTAAGATCCTGTGAGAGCTGACTCAAAGGGGCAAGGAATACAAGACCCCACAATGCTTCTTGCTTATTGACTAGGGGGAGAAAAACTCCAAAATTTTTGATTCACTAAAAGCAAAATGCTGTCTTCAGGGCTCTCCTCCCACAAATATGTCAGAATACGCAGGCTTTCTTGGAAGATGTAACAACAGAGATAGCTTTGTTTGACGACCCTCTGATTACTAATATCAATCGAGGCATAAAGCAGAAAGATGTATGCCTGTCATTCTCCGGTACGCTGGCCAGCTCTGAGTCTGAATAGAAGTGGGATTCCCTCTAGTGCTGAGGTCCTCCAGATGCTCTTGTTTGCAGAGATAATAAAGCTGGAGCTAAAATGGAGATCTTCTCCTCCCAGTGCTTGTGAGAAAAGAGCTTTGTAAACCTTAAAGAACTTGAGAAATGGGACATATTAATTAGAAGTCTCTTGTCTGATCTCTCCCACCACACGCACAGCTATCTCCACTCCTCTCTCATCCCCAAGCAATGATTAAATAATTGTGGAGACAGATGGCTTGGGATGGGGTGGAAGAAATCCTCAAGGATCCTGGGGTATGAGCCTCACTTCACAACCTGCAAGTTCTGACCATGGGACTAACCAGTTTGTAATGCTTAGCTCTACAGGCTTCTCTAAGGCCTCATCATTCATCACTTGGGTCTGTCTCTTCCCTGGAGGAGAAGGTCTAAAGGCATTTTGCTTTGCCAAACCAAAACATTTTTCTTTTTAAATTATTCAGCAAATAATGAGCACAATGAGATGTTGTATTCTCTTTACGTTTCAGTCACCTGATGTGGCTTACTAGGGAGTTTTGTCTGACAAAGTCTGCCTGTTCCCTTCTCATATCCTCATTATTAGGCAGGCTGCATCAAGCCTCTGAAACTGCATGACCTTGGACAAATCACATAACATCTGGGGGCCTCAGTTTCCTCATCAGTAAAATCATAGTGTGGATTGTTGTTCAGTTATTTTCAGTCATGTCCAACTTTTCGTAGTTTGCCATTTTCTTCTCCAGCTCATTTTACAGATGAGGAAACTGAGATAAGCAGGGTTAAGTGACTTGCCCAAGGTCACACAGCTAGTAAGTATCTGAGGTTACGTTTGAACTCAGGTCTTCCTGACTCTAGGTCTGGTGCTCTATCTACCACACCACCTAGCTGCCCAGGGTATGGAATAAATGGCCTCTAAGATCCTTTCCAGCTCTAAGTCTGAGTTCCAATGTCAGCGTCTCCAAAATAAGATCTATCAAACAGTCAAGCTATCCACATTGGAAAACTATCGTGGACAGAGAGCTGGGTACATTCTCATCCTTTGCCCTCTCTTCCCGCCAAGTCCTTCCTTTCTCAGTACACATTGCAAACCCCCTTACACACACACGCACACACACACACACACACTCACACACACATACACACACATTTACACCCACCTGCACATACACACACACATGCACGTACATACACATTGCAGCTTCTCAGTCCTGTTTCCAGCCCCATGGTAGCAACTGGCCTGGACCAGTACAGCAGAGGTTACAATGCAGGAGTCATAGCCCAGGAAGCTGGGGTTCTTTGAGAAAATGCAGGGAAGTTAAAAATACCTGCCCGTTTTCTGCAGAAAGCAGTTGGAAACTATCCCCACCCCTACCCAGTCTTCTTCCCTCCCCCAGGGAGCTTCCTCAGCACAGCCTGAACAAATGGCCTGGCAAATCCTAAAACCAGCAGAATGTCTGAGAATGAGCTGAATGCCACCCCCCTCCACAGCTCACAGAACTTTAGCTCTAAAACAGGTTTTAGAATATATAATGTCAAAGCTGGGATGGCCCTTAGAACATGGAATGTCAAACCTGGGAGGGCTCTTAGAACAGAGAATGTCAGAGCTTGGAAGGGCCTTAGAACACAGGATGTCAGAGCTTGGAAGGGCCTTAGAACACAGGATATCAGAGCTTGGAAGGGCCTTAGCAACACAGAAGATTAAAATAGGTGGAGAATCAGAACGTAAAATGTCAGAGTTCCAATAGGCCTTAGAACGTGTCCAACATCACCCTCCCATTTAAATGTCAGAAAGGTTACCTGAGTTTCCCAAGGTGACACAGTGAGGAGCCGAAACAAGATGAGACCCCAAGTCTCCTTCCTTTGGTCTCAGTACTGGCCCCATGGTCCCTAGCCTCCACGCATGCTTCACATCTGCAAATCCATCCACGGTAAGGGCAATCTCTTTCTCCTCTGAGTCCACCTTTCCTTCCTTCTCACCCCCTTCCACCACAAACACACATAATGTAGACCCATCTTCCCCCTTCCAATGCCTTCTCTCCTCCCTGCACAGAATATCAGATGTCTTGTTCAAGGTTTTAATTAACCATCTCTGGTCTCGTTCTCTCTAAATTAAATTAGCCATGCCCAGGAGGCCACCAAACTCTATACTGTTTCTTCAGTTCCCTCTCCCTGTCCCACTTCAAGTGAGGCAGACTTCAGGTACAAATGAGTAGTGGGAAGTCAGGCCTGGCTCCCCTCCACTGCACCCCAGGCCCCAAGACTTTTGGAAGATAGTATGTCTCCACTGGCCCTCTTTTATAAACACAGGGGTAGGGAACCTGCAGCTTTGAGGCCACATATGGCCTTCTAGATCCTTGGTACAGCCTTTTGACTGAGTCCAAGTTTTACAGAACAAACCCTTTTGTTAAGGGTATCTATTCTGTGAGGTTTGTATTCAGTCAAAGGGTCACACTTGAGGTTGACAGGGCCACATGTGGTCTCAAGGCTGTAGGTTACCCACCCCTGGAGAATGTCCAAAGAGGTCATGGGTTCTCATGGGCATCTTAGCTCCAAAGGTAGGATGTGATTCAGTGAGGCTAAAATCAGACAGTGTGATCCAGTGGAGGGGGCTTCTCCTGGCTTTGTCAGTTATTTTCTGTGTGTTGGTCAGCAAATGACTTTCCCTCTCTAAATTCCAGCTTCCTAATTTGTAAAATGAGAAATGAGCTGTGTTCTTTTAAGAATTCTTTGAATTTTAACATTCTATGCTCTAACTGTAGTTCCTGATAGTTAATCAATCAATAAACATTCATTAAGCACTTACAAGGAACTGTGCTAGGGATACAAGTCCTTGCCCTGAAGAAACTTCTATTCTAGTAAGAGACAAAGGTGGGAGGACATAGATAAATCAGAGCAGACAAAATAGAGGATGGATGGAAGGTCTGGCACTAGCAGCTGAGGGTACCAGAAAAGGCCTCCTCCATGAGGTGAAATTTAGGATTAAAGACTCTGACATCCTGTGTTCTAAGGGCCCTCCCAGCTCTGACATCCTGTGTTCAAAGGCCCTTAAGCACTGATGTTCAATGATACTTTGAGCCCAGGTGACCCTCCCCCCCCCCCCCCCCCCCCCCCCCCCCCCCCGCCCGTCTTGGAGCTCAGTCCCCTGAGGTTTCTACTCATTGAAAAGCCTCTTCTCTCCCCTGAGCATCCTCACGGAGCCTGGCTCACAAACAGCTGATCTCAATGACAGGGAGAGAACAGATCAGACACAGAGGACCGTTGCCTGGGTAATAAGACTAACTTGGAGAGCAAAGCAGTAGGAAGTCTGGGAGGCTGGCATGGGCAGCCTCAGACCAGACTGGAGCACAGCCAGGAGCAGACTTTCCTACCAGGAGCAGAGGCTGCCCTCTGGCCTCTCAGTGGTGGGGTCTGGCGGACAGAGCCTGCCACTGGGCTAAGTGCAGCCCATAGCCCCCAAACCCTGCTCCCCTACCCTACTTACATTCAACTCTTAGGACAGCCCCAGGCCCCATGGCAGAGTCTTCCCTCTCTAGAAAATGGGCTTGGGGCACATAACGATACTAAGTGGTCAGAGTTTGGCCCCACCAGGAGTCTCAGTACCACAGGATTTGAAGCTGGCAGGAAGGAGCCTGGGAAATCATATAGTCTAAGTCTTTCCTTTTACAGAAAAGGAAACTGAGGCTCAGAGTGAAAGTGGCTTTTCTGAAGTTCCCCAGGATTCAAACCCAGGTCCTCTGCTCTTGAAGGGCTCCTTCCATGATGCCTCATGGGGGTAGTGGGGATGGGAAGCCTAGCAAAGTGGGAACTGAAGAAGCTTGCTTGGGAGTAGGAGGGAGGAGCCTGTCAGCATCTCCTTCTGTCCACCCACTCTTCCATGTTGTGTCCACCAGGCTGAAATGACTGTCTTGGACAATCTGTTCTCTCATCCCCCCTGTGGGCCCTAAACACCAAATACTGGCCCATGGCGTGGGCAGGGACCTGTTGGTGTGTTACTGTGGCAATGGTGGGAGGCAGAGCAGGGTCAGGAGGACAGTTCCTTCTGTCCTGGTGACTCCTCTTCACATTTTCTCGAATCAGGCCATTTACACTGCCAGGTGCTAATTGGAAAGTACAGCACAAGGTCATCACTCATAGTCACCAAGTCAGGCTGAGGAGAGGCCCCAGATATCACCTGACCCTGGGAAGGCCCCTGATTCTTCCCCCAGACTTATTCATGCTGATACCCAGACCTAGGTGGGAAGGGACCTCAAGAAGGGGTCTGGGAGTGATGCGGTTAGCAGGGAGTGGTAAGAAATATCTCTATTGTCCTCTCAGCTTGGGGACCTTGTGGAATTGAGAACAAGGTGAACCCTTTGTCACCCTTACCTGGGTTAGTGAGCTAGCCAACTCATTGACCTCCCTAAATCCAGGCCTCCTGGCCCTTTCCCACACTATCCCACATGTTTAAGTCAAAATCAGTCTTTCTAACTCACTGCCTTGCAAGTGCCTTCAGTGACTTCCAGCACCTTATTTAACCTGGCATTCAATGCCCTTCATAATCTGTCCCCTACTTAAGGATGGGATAGAAAGAGCAGCCTTCACAAAATCTAAATTCTAGTCCAAGCTCTGAATTAGTTTCTGTGATCATGGGCAATCTCACTGAAAAGTGAGAGGGCCAGAAGGGATGATCTCTAAGCTCCCACTCTCAACTCCAACATTTAATGTCTGTTCATTCATCCTTTCAACAGGCATTTGTTAAGCTTTTACTGTATGCCAGGCACCATTCTAAGTACTGGGCACATATAGAGACACAAAAGACAGTCCCTGCCCTCAAGAAGCTTACAATATAACGAAGGAGACAACATGTAAACAAAGCACTGGGACAACAATTAGGGGGTTCTGGTAAATGTTTGACAACCAGCTCTTCAAAAAAAAAAAGTGTGTAGAACATATTTTGTCAAGTTTAATCATGCATTTTAACATTTTTTCCATCACTTTCCTAAGATTAATCAGGTGTGGGGAACCTTTGGTCTCGAGGCCACAGGTGGCCCTCTAGGTCGTCAAGGGCAGTCCTCCCAAGGATTTGTTCTGTGAAGTTTAGATTCAGTCAAAGGGCCACACCTGAGGACCTAGAGGGCCACCTGTGGCCTCAAGGCCGAAGGTTCCCCACCCCTGAGTCTGACAATCAACGAAAGACGAAATCAAGCCCCGATGTATATAGCCCTTGCTGATTTCTGAGGGGTAAGTGCTCGCAAATGAAAATTTGGCAATCAGCTCTCAAGGACCCTGCATGAGCCAGCTAAGACATCCCTCTGAAACAATTATTAAAATGAAACTGTCTGTTCTCTCGGGAGGTTACTTTCTATTGCAGGGAAAGAAAATGAACACAGCTGCTAAATACTTCCACCTCTGAGAGTCTAGGTTCTAAGCCTCCTCCCAAATTTGACATTTTATGTCCTAAAGTCTCTTCCAGCTCTGACATCCTCAGTTCTAAGCTCTGGCATTCCACATTCTAAGATTGCTCCCAGCTCTAATGCTATGACTCTCGGCAGGAAGGCTAGATGAGAGCTCAGAGGTTAGTGATTAACAGCCGGAAGACAACAAGATGAACCTCATCCATGGGAGGAGCAGATTCTGTCTCTGCTTCCCTCCATGCCCTGGCTCCAACACAACAGGCAAGTTCAGTCTCCTGCCCCTTACCTTGGTCTGTCCTCTCTTTCCACAGTTGCCCCCAAAGGTCCAAAAATCATGATGACGCCAGCCAGAGCCCGAGTGGGTGATACCGTGAGAATCCTGGTCCATGGCTTTCAGGTCAGAAACCCTTTTCAGGGTTCCAAGGCAGCCAGGGTTGAGCGGAAGTAGGGGCAGGGGGAGGCAAAGGGGCCCCTTTTGCCATTCAGCAGCCCCTTCACTAAAGGGGGAAGTGTGACCACTCCACCAGGGCGCAGGCAGCCCCAGCCAGGGTCCTCCCCAGCCCTCCTCTTGATTTCCAGTCTGACATGTGGTGACCTCTCCTGTCTCTTCCCTCCATAGAACGAAGTCTTCCCTGAACCCCTGTTCACGTGGACCCGAGTAGGGAGCCGTCTCCTGGATGGCAGTACCGAGCATGATGGGAAAGAGTTGGTGCTAGAAAGAGTGCCCGCTGAGCTCAACGGCTCCATGTACCGATGTACGGCCCAGAACCCCCTGGGCTCCACCGACACCCACACTCGCCTCATCGTATTTGGTAGGGAACCAGCCCAAGCCAAGGAAGTGGGAGGAGAGGGAGCAGGGCATCTGTCCATGCCTAGAAGAAATGGGCCTTTCTTGTCAGGAGGGATCGCATTTGAGCCACAGGGACGGAAGTGCCAATTAGAGGATGGCCATCTATTAACTAATCATAATATTATTATTAGTTACAGGAGTTTATATGGTGATTTAAGTTTTGCAGAACACTTTATACATTCAATCGTCACAATAACCCTAGGTTCTCTTATTATTCTCCATTTTACAGATGAAGAAAGGGAGACAGGTGGCAGTTAAGTGACTTTTCCAAGGTCACATCACTGGTGTCTAAGGCAAGACTTGAACTAGTGTCTTCCTGACTCCAAGACCCCTTACCTACCTTGTACACTGGCCTTGAAGGAGTAGAGCAGAAAGAGCCCTGGGTTTTGGAATCTGATGACCTGGATTTGAATCCTGATTGCATTACTTATTAGCTATGTAACCTTGGACTTATAAGGTCAACCTTGTAAGTTATAGAATATAACTTTACATATAACTTAGCCTCCCTAGGCCTCAATTTCCCCATTTGCAAAATAAGAGATTGAACTAGACAAATTCTCAAGTCACTTCCAGCTCTATATCTATGATCTTTAGGGTTTCTTCCAGCTCCAAACCTTAATCTGAAAGGACACACTAATGGGTAGGGATTGGAGGGGAAGGTGCTCTTTGGATCAGAAACCCAGCTGGAACAAGGGAAGTAGGAGGTGTAAAGAAAAGATCACTATATTTGGGAGCAGAAGACCTGTGTTCAAATCCTGTCTCTGCTACTTACTATCAGTATGGCCTTGGGTAAGTAAATTTCCTCTCTCTCAACTGTGAAATACTGAACTAGATCATCTCTTTCAACTCTAAATCCTATGAAGGCCATAAAAGAGGTGTCCCTTTGCTCAAAGATTAAAAGATCGCTGTGGCTGTATGCCCACCCAGTTCTAGACAGATGGTAATCAGGAAACCACCCAGCTCTTCTCCTCCATGGCGGATCATGGATTTGGAGTTGCAGTTGGAAGGGACCAAACCCAAAGAAATAACCCTGACAAGCTGCATGAGAGAACCAGATTAGGCACACACACACACACACACACACACACACACACACACACACACACACACAAAAGAACTTTCCAACAACAAAGGGTAGTGAATGCCAGAACAGGGGAACATTGAGAGATGATTGTTAGTGTTCTTAGAGAACTGGGAGAACCTAGTCCACAACCGGGCTGATGTACATGAGGTTGCTCCCAGAGATTTAATCTCTCAGTTTTCTCATCCGTAAAATGGGGATGAAAATAGCACCTACCTCCCAAGAATGTTGTGATGATAAATAATTTTTATAAAGTGCTTTGCAAGCTTTAAGAGATATTAAAATGTTAGCTTTTACTGTTATTATAATTACAGAAATTTAGTGAAAATAACAATCATTCATACAGGACTTTGAAGTTGGATAATTTGGAGGCAGTGTTGTAGGAAGGAGACAAACATTTGTCTGCATAGCACCTATTATGTTCCTGGCACTGTGCTAAATGCCTTACAAATGTATCATTCAATCCCCTGGGAGAATGACCTCTGGGTGCCCATCCTGGCTCTCCCAAAAGTTAGAGTGGTAGAACATATCAAAATGGCAGAATCATAGATTTACCACCAGAAAAAACCTTCAGAATTATCTATTCCAACATCCTTCATTTACAGTGAGGCCCCAAGAAGTATGAGGTAGTACTTGTACAAGGTCTGAAGTCCAGAGAGCCAGGACTTAGCCTCTGAATCTCCCAAAGCCACCCCAAGGTCCATCTTTCAGGCCTCATCCTTGTGCTGCAGGACCTGGCTTTCACTCGACCTCTCTGTGACTTTGCTCAGGCCCTTATCGATCTTCTTTTCTTGTCTCCTACAGAAAACCCAAATATTCCCAGAGGAACAGAGGACTCCAATGGTAAGTTTCTCCTTTTGGACTTATAACTAGAAACTGAAAGATGTTCTGGATGGGTGAGGGACTCTTGGAAGGAGGTTGCCGTATCTGCTTCCTGGACTCCCACAGCCCAACCCCATTTCTCAGATGGGGCATTTTTCTCTACTTGGCCCCATTTCAAACTAAAGCCTGGTCCTTTACAAAGTTACAATAGTCAAGACATGAAGTTGGCAGGGAGATGACCCCCTGTGCCCAAAGTCCTCAATCAGCAGATATATGTATCCTAAGGTATCACAATGAACTTGGACTTGGAAGTCAGGAAGACTTGAGTTCAAATCCTGCCTCAGAAACTTAAAAATTGTATGGCCCTGGGAAAGTCTTTTCATTTCTATTTGCCTCAGTTTCCTCATCTGTAAAATGAGGGAAGAATGAAAATATAATAGCACCTACCTCCCAAGACTGCTCTAAGGCACAAATCTTAAAGCACTCTCTCCATTTTTCTGTTGTTATTAATATTCTAGATATTTTTATGCCAGACTTGTCCCCTGGCATCATCTTTGTGACTGATCAGGTTAAAGGCAACATATTGCAATGGGAAGAGCCCTAAACCAAAAGTAAGGAGACTTGGGCTCTAATGCTGCCTCTACTGATAAGAAAATGGATCCAGAGAGAGGTGGAGCTCAGCACATTAGAGCTGATAGAGGCCTCAAACCAGGTCTCCTGCCTCTCAGCCGAAGGCTCTTTCCATAAGACAATACTGCTTTCATCATTTTTTAACCATTTATAGATTGACTAACCCTCCCTGGAAGGAAACAAAACCACATTTAAGAAGATGGCCTTAAATATGCTAAGGAGGCAGTACTGGGTCCCAGAGGAAAGGATCAGATGAGAACGATGTCTATGGCAAAAGATGTCAGCATGGAACAGTGGTTCATTTCTAGAGCTGGAGGGCCTGGGTTCAAACTCCCCTTCTGATGCCTAGTACCTGTGTGACCTGTGGCACATCACTTAAAGGAAGGTGGTTGGATTAGATGGTCCCTGAGCCCCTTCTAGCTCTAGAGCTATGATTCTATGATGGAAGAAGAGATCTCAGCAGCCAAGTGGTCCAGCTCATGTCTGAGCATGAGTCCCCTCTACGACTCACTGGACCAGCAGTCATCCATCCAGCTTTGACTAGAAGTCTTCCTGGGATGGGGAGTCCACTACCCCACTAAAACAACCCATGTGACTCTGGGTCACTTTTAATTCTTACAGCTTCCCATGATCAGTTCCATCACATTCAGGCTCAGACATTCTGGTGTTGAGTTCACTTGAACACCTTTCCCTCCCAGGATCTCTCAGGAGATGACTGGAGGCTCAGAATCATGCCATTCAAACACCATCTGCCTGGGTCCTTTTATCCCATAAGCTAGAGAAGCTTGATGAGGAGAGCAGTAGGACCCAATGTGGACCGAGTGTCTCTGGCTAGACACACTGGTTGGGTACAACTGCTACTTGGTGTCCTAAATCATTGTTCACTCAGAGGTAAACCCAACCCTCTGGAGATCGGCACCCAAACAGTTTCCCAGACTACTGGGGTTTCACACCTGGACTCATCCACAAACACACACAATGACTCAGACTCTCAGCTCCCACATGCATCTTTCTTATGCATTCTCCCCCTCTCTGACTCATATCGCTAATCGCTCTGACCACAAGACTCAACCCCCTCCATTCTCAGATCTTCATCCACATTGTATCTGATATCCTCAAGGACCAACTGGTTGGCCACAGAATCCCAGATTCAAGAGAACATCTTTTAGAGCCTAGGGGTAATCAAAAGCTCTAACCAACTAGCTATTGGGTTAGATTGGAACCTCCTTTTAGAGACTATCATAGAGAATGTAGGATCAGGAAAGAATCTTACAGTGCAGAATGTTAGAACAGAATGTCAGGGCTTGAAGGACCCTTAGGACATAGAATATCAGAACTGAAAGGGACCTTAAAACTTAGAATGCACAAATGGAGAATGACAGATCTAGAAGGGAGATTAGTATATAGAATGTCAGAACAGGAAAGGATATTAGAACATGGGATAATAGAACATAGACCTTGCAGGAGCTTTGGAACACAGAACAGCAAAGTTGGGAGGGTTCTTGAAACACAGAATACTAGAGCTGGAAGGAATCTTACAACACAGAACCTCAAAGCTGGGAGATTTATTAGAACATAGGATGTCAGGACTGAAAGGAGCCTTAAAATATAGAAAGTCAGAGCTATGAGAGCCCCTCGAGCTCAGAGGGCCCTTAGAACACAGAATGTCAGAGCTGGGAGGTTCCTTAGGAAAGAGAATGTCAGAACTTGAAAGGATCTTAGAATATAAAATGCTAAAACACAGAATTTTAGAAGAGTAACCATTTAGAACAATTCCACAAATGACAAATTCGACAAATGACAAGACTGAGACCAAGAGAGGGGAAATGGCTTATTTCCCCTCTGCTTATTGATATCTAAGCCGAATAAATAACTTACTATTAGTATCAAAGCCAGGACTCAAGTCCCAGTCTCCTACCTCTGGCTCAGGGCTCTTTCCATCTCTGCTTCACACAACTACCACCTTATTTGTGGTGACACAGAACTAACCACCATCCCAAACACACACCTAGAGCCTTCCATTGGAGGCTTTGCCCAAGGACTGCTGGGATTACCCTGTGGTTCCTGGAGCTTCCAGCTGCTTCTCCAGGCCCCCTGGCTACTCCTTGACCTGGCTGAGCTCTGAACACAGAGAGAGAGACCAATACATACCAAGACACACATAGTGAAGGGACCTGGGAACATAGAGGTAGAACCAGAAGGGAGTTTTGAAAGCATCTCATCCATCACCGCCATTTTGGAGAAAATTGAGTGACTTCCCCAGGTTCACTTGGGTAGAGCACAAGCAGCAAAACCCATGGTTAAACCCAGACCTTCTGTATCCCAATCATCACTTTTTTGCACAGTCCCAGATAGAAGAAACCTCTGATAGAGAGCCAGGAAGAAGAATCATGCCAAAAGAAGGACCAGAGAGGCAGAGAGAGCTACGTATGTGAAATAATAACAACACTAGTCAGCATCTACATAGTGCTCAAAGGTTTGCAAAGTGCTTTACATTTATTAACTCCGTTGATCCTCACAACAATCCTAGAAGGTAGGCAGTACTATTGTCCCCATTTTGTAGATGGGAAAACTGAAGCTGAATGAGATTCAGGGACTCACACGCCCAGAGAGTGTATGACTGGGGATTCCAGTTCAGGCCTTCCTGCCTCCATGTGCAACCTTCTCTGTCCACTAATGCCACTGTTTATATACATGCATTTGTGTTCAAACAGAGACTCAGGTAGAAATGGGTTCTGCTGCTTAGCACCTGTGTGATCTTGAGCAACTTAGACATGTAGAATTAAGCAATTGAAGAGGTGGAGGAAGAGCTTTGTAAGGAGGAAAAACCCAAGAGAATGGAGATCACAGAGCTTGTTTGGGAGATGGAGAGTTGGCTAGTTTGACCATGACATTGAAGCATGTGGATAAATTAGAATAAATCTGGAAAAGTCCTTTGGGGGCAGCAAGATAGCACAATGGATAGAGCACTGGTCCTGGAGTCAGAAGGACATAAGTCCAAATTCAGTCTGAGATATTTAGCAGCTGTGTGACCCGGAACAAGTCACTCAACCCAGATTGGAGAGAGAGAGAGAGAGAGAGAGAGAGAGAGAGAGAGAGAGAGAGAGAGAGAGAGAGAGAGAAGAAGGAGGAGGAGGAGGAGGAGGAGGAGAAGAAGAAGAAGAAGAAGAAGAAGAAGAAGAAGAAGAAGAAGAAGAAACTAGTTTGAAATGTAGTATAGGCCTTAAACATCAAACAAAAGAATTTTCACTGTCCTCAGTAAGCAATAGGGAGCTACGGAAGAGTGTGGGACAGAAGAGGATTGGGACGTGTTCTCTGCATCAGCTCGGTTTGTATGCAGCAGGCGGCTGTGTGCCTTCTCAGCCTCCCGTCCTGTTTCCTCTTATCTCCATTTCTAGTGAAATGAGGTGTTTGGAGAGTGTAGATGAAAGGTGCTCTCTAGGGGGGAATCTTTTTTTTTCTTTTTACAGCCTGAGTCCAAGAGCAAATCAAACAGCCTCGAATGCTATCCCTAATTAAATTTTAATCAAATGTCTTTAATTCCTTCTAGGTTGTTTCGCACAGCGAATGAGGTGACTCCTGATAGCTCTTTATATACAGACCTGCCCCAATTATCCACACTGAAGGAGGGTTGGAGAGACTAGACAGTTCAGAAAAACACACTGTGCCAACTCTATTTGTTTGACTGGAAATTAAATGAAATTAAATCATGTTAAGCAGTTAAATGTGATGGAAAGTGTACTACATTTAAAATCATAAGACCCTCAATCTATAGTCGAAGGGACCTCAGTGACCATCTAGTCTCAGCCTCTCATTTGACAGATGAGGAAACTTAGGCCCAGAAATGTTGCCCAAGGTCACACAGTTTGTAAGCATCAGAGGTAGGATTTGAGTAGATTTGAATCTCACTTCAGAAACACTGATCTTTCCAATCAACAGAGAGAGACAGACAGACAGAGAGAATGAAACAGAGAGAAAGATGGAGGGAAAAGGAGGAGAGAGAGGGAGGGAGAGAGGGAAGGTAGAAAAGGGGGATAGAGAGGGAGGGAGAGGAAAGGAGAGAGAAGAAGTGAGAGAGGAGAGCAGGAGGAGAAAGACAAAGAGGGAGAGAGAACGGGGAAAAAGAAAGGGAGAAAGGAGGAGAGGAGAGAGAGGGGAGGAGAGAGGGGGAGGGGGAGACAGGGAAGGGAGAGAGAAGGAGGGGAAAGCGGAGAGAAGGGAAGAAAAGAGGGAGAGAACGAGAGGAAGAGGGAGAGAGGGAGAGGGAGATGGAGAGGGGTGAAGGAGAAAAGGGGAAGGAGAGACAAAAACGAGTGAGGGAGAAGGGGAGAGAGAGAAAAAAGGAGGGAAGGAGGAAAAGGGTGAGAGAGGAAAGGGAGGGGGAAAGAGTCCGAGAAACTCGGTTTAAATCTTAGTTCTTCCATTTTCTACCTGTGATGTTTGCGAAGTCTCTCATCTCTCAGGACCAAGGACAGGGTTGGGCTTGCTGACCTCTAAGACCCTTCCAGGCTCTAGGTTGATGATTTGACTGGTGGATCAAACGCGAGCCCTTCCCTGAATGTGATGCCGCGGGATATACAAAATGCCCATCGTGGCTGATCCCAAATGCCCCCTTGAGTTAACGCTCGCCTCTGCGTTTTTCCGCAGGTTCGGCTCCGACCCCGGTCCTGGCCAGGCTGACTTGGGTGTTCGCCCTCACAGTGATCCTCGAGTTGACGTGAAGATCTGAGACCCCTCTCCTCTCGGTGGCTCCATCCGCCATCCACATCTCCGTCCATCGGTCGGGTTTCATTTCTTTTCTAAAACTATTTCCAAGTCTTGTTCTCGGTCTCTTTCTGTCTGTGTCTTGGCTTCCTCAGTCAGTTTAATTAAAAGAAACGAAACCATTTTCCCCTATTGGTCAGCGGCTTGGCATGTTCTTTTCATTCGTGGGTTCATTTCTGGAGGATTGGATGTGGCTTCAGGACTGCAGCAGGCACTGTGGGAGGAGGACCCTGAGAGCGATGGACAGAAAGAATAGACCCGGCTCTTGCTCCCAGGGAAAACTCCCGTTTCAACTGCCTTCTACCAAAGGCAGCGAGGCACAATAAATATGAGTTACCGCCGTTAGAATCTGAATCAAGCCTGGACTTGAATTCTGAGTCTGCTGCTTAAAGATCTATGGAACACTTGCCCCTAACAAACCTGTGAGGCTGATCACTGTAAATGTTTTTAAACCCATTTCACACATGAGGAAATTGAGGTTCAGAGCGGCAGCTAGTTGGCATGTTGAATAGACCACCGGACTTGAAGAACTAAGTCTGAATTCTGCTTCAGACTTTGACTAACTGTGTGACTTTGGATATCATTAAACCTCTCTCAGCCTCAGTTTTCTCACCTATACAATGGGGATAATAATAGCACCTACCTCATAGGTTTGTTGTGATTATCTATGTAAAGCATTTGGCAAACCAAGTGCCGTATAAATGCTAGTTATTATTACCTAGATACATGGGTAAATTAAGCATCACAGGAAGGATTTGAACCCCCTGTTCATTCTACCACTAGCTATACCACCTTATTGCCTGCCTGACACTGGACAAGTCCCTTCCACTCTCTGTACTTCAGTTACCTTCTCTGTAAAAGAAAGGGATTGAACTAAACGAACTCTAAGGTCCCTTTCAGACCTAAAGTTTCTAATCCTAAACTGAAACTTTCTCAGAATTTCCACATTCCGGACTCCAGGAAGACAAAGGCCGCATTAGATGTGCATTGAGATGTTCCCTTGCCTGATTCAGGTCTCCCTCTCTCACCTGGATACTCTCATGGGTCCCTCTGCCTCAAGGCCCTCCCATGTTAACCTGTCCCCTACTCAACTGCCAAAGTGACTCTCCTAACACTCAAGCTGGGTTACCCCCACTGTTCAGTGAGCCTCAGTGACTCCAGAATCAAATGGAACCCCCTGTGTTTGACATTCAAAACCCCTTCCTACCTTTCCAATCTCCTTACATCTTACTCCTATCTGCATACTCTATAGTTCAGCTATGCTTACCTTCTTTCTTTTCCTCATCCAAGATCCTTCATCTCCCAACTCCAAGCTTTTGTATTGGTTATCTCCCATGACTAAACTATTCTTCCCTCCTCCTCTTGGGCTCCTGGCTCCCCTTGGCTTCCTTCAAGACACAGCTCAAATCCTACTTTCTCCAGACTCCCCTCCCCCATGCTAGTGCCTTCCCCTTGCAGAATACCTTCCATATTCTTTGTATATATCTTTACATACCTAGCTATTTCCATGGTATCTCCCCTATTAGAATGTGAGCTCCTCAGGGGCAGAGACAATTAGTTGTTTTTGCCTTTCTTTGTATCCTCGGCACTTAGTACAGTGCCTGGCACACAGTAAGTGCTTAATAAATGCTCATTGACTGACTGACTGCCTAATATGGACCAACCACAGAAATTCCATACAGAAGGAAAGAAGTAGCAGAATGATTTCAGTCAAGGGAAGCCTTCTTTTCAAAGAGAGGACAAACGGGGATTATCTTCCAAAAGTGAGGAGAGAAGAAGGTGGGTGACCCAGCAGAAACCAAGACATGAAGGCTAGCGTGAAGATTTGGTACAAGAAACCCTCTATGGAGAGGGGCTTGACTCCAATAGGGAGACCAAGTTTGGGGAAAGAGGGACATGAGGCTCGTGAGGCCCAGGGAGACCAGAAAAATATTAAAATAATAATAAACAACTCCCACTTTTGCAATTTAAGGTTTGCAAAAGCACTTTCTTCACTAAGCCCACAGGTAAGTAGTGTCAGCATTATGATCCCCATTTTACAGATGAGAAGACTGAGACTCAGAGAAGTCATGAAATCTAGAGCTCAACGCAACCTTAGAGACCACCTAACCCAACCATTTCATTTTACATACAAGAAAACTGAAATGGTCTAGTCATTTTGGAAAGCCGTTTGGAATTAGGCTAAAAGGGTGACTGAACTGTAGATACACTTTGACCCAGAGATCCCACGGTTGGGCACATACCCCCAAGGAAGTCAGAGACAGAAAGGCCCTCATGTATGCCACAATATTTAAAGAAATGGTTTTTGTAGTAGCCAAGAACTGGAAACAAAGTAAATACCCCTCAATTAGGGAATGGTTAAACAAGTCATGATCAGTGAGTTCTGGGAAATATCTGCCCTGTTATAAACAGTGTGAAAAGTTCAGATAAACATGGAAAAATGAGGAAGAACTAAGAAATAGGATACGCAATGACTGTAACAATGTACATGAAAAGAACAATATTGCGCAATTATAATGGCTATGGTTGGCCCTGAGAAAAGGGATGAGAAAAGGCATCTCCCTCCAAAGGTGGGGGAAGACAGTGGGTTATACTGCATGCACTGCCAGACTTGGTCGATGTGTTGATTTGTTAGTTTTGCTGAACTGATTCCCTCCCCCCCATTTTTTATTCATTGTTACAAAGAATGTCTTGTTCAGTAGGGGAGGGGGAGGGATATATTCAAAAATGAAGGTGATGTAAAAACAAAAATATGTCAATAAAACGTTTTTTAAAAAGAAAATTGAAGCCCAAGGAAGTTGTGACATGCCCAAAGTCACATGGTTATTAAGTGGAAGATAGAAGGACTAAGTTTCTGGACTTGGAGTCTGGCCTCTTCCCATCACTGTCGATGCTTCTTGCCTCTCTTGAGGGTGGGTGGAAGGGGAGTAAATTAGAAAGACAAGAAGCGGCCATTCTGGACCCCCTGTTCTCCAAGTCGACTGCTAATGTTTTCAGAAGAATGTCCTCATTTGGTCAGTGAATCTATGCATCAGATCCTCCCTTCCTGGGTCAAGACAGGCATGCCCTGGGTGGATCAGGAAGCATGCCTGCCCCCAATGGTGGTACCACAATCCAGAGAGATTCCACCTGTTAGGCATGACTCTCCCCCAGTACCCATTGCTTTGAGATCTTCTCTCTTCCCCCTCTCTAAGCAAACTCCAAATAAGTAATACCCAGAAACACCTACTAATTAAATACCAAGCAATGCTCCTTATACCAGTTCACGATTTGACCATTCACATGTGCCAACATGGCAAGGAAGGGGCAGGATGGTATACTATGGTGATGCCATTAGAATAGAAGACAACTCAAATTCCGCTGTCTTCAGGAAGCCTTCTTGGTTTTCCCAGCTGGTAGGGACTTCCTTTTTTAGATCACCTTCCATCTACTCCATAATGTAGCTACCTGGCTACTTACTTACTTACTTACTTACTCCTCTATTCAAATGTAAAGGCAGAGATTATATTTGTCTTTTTTTGTATGCTCAGCACTTTGCACACTACCTAGCACACAGTAAGCAGTTAATTAATGCTTATTGACTGTCTTACTGAAGGAAGAGGCTGTCTCACTTTTATTTTTGTATACCCAGGCTACTGGGTATGGTTCAGCACATAGTAGGCACTAAGTGTGTGTTCATTAATTTGAGAGGAATGTAATTTAGTGAAAAGAACACTGAATTTGATGTGAGATGATCATGGTTTAAATTTCATCTTTGCCACTTACTACCTTTGAGAGAGTCACCTCTACCTTCTGTCCCTCGGTCTCTTCATTTATAAAATCAGAGGGTTGGAATAAATGCATTATAAGGTGCCTTCCAACTCTATATCGATGATTTGGGCATCACATTTTGAGTCAACATGCCTGGCAACAAGTCCCAGCTCATCCACTTACTACCTGCATAGCCTTGGACAAGACTGATCTCCTCTCGGGGTCTCAGTTTCCTTTTCTGTAAAATGAGGGGGTCGGTTTAGATGAGGTATAAGGTCCCTTTCAAATCTGAGTCCTTATATGGGCCTCCTAATCCTCATCCATGGCTTCCAGATGCTCAGCCACTTGTCAGATGACCTGCCCATTCAGATGACCTGTGTAATCCAACTTCTAGGCCATGGTCCAATCAACTGTGCTGATCTGCCTGACTGCATCCTTATGGAGAGAATGCATTTTTAATTTATGGTCTGAGTTGGATTTGAGGTCACCAAAAAGCCTAAAAATGCCTTGGCATGACTCAGTAGGAATGAAAAACACAGCGTCAGCATGAAATCCATTATCCTCTGCCCCAATTGGATCCACCTGAAATACACCATTTAGTTCTAGGTAGCACATGTAGAAGGTCACAAACAAGCTTGAGAGCCCCCAGAGGAGGGTGACCATGATAATGCAAGGCCTCAAGGCCACACTGCATGAGGATGGTTGAAAGGATTGTTGCTGTTGTGCTTTTCCTTCATTTTTGAAGAGGACCATGACATCAGAGAGATGATGACATGACTTGCACTTGACTATGTTTTGAGTGAGGGAGAGCTGTGCAAGGTCACCAGCTTCACTTTCTTCTCCTGAGCCATCTAGATCCAGTGACCAGATATTCATCAGGATGACTGGAGATGGTCTAGGATGAAATGGGAGGCCTTGGTCTCTTTGGCTGAAGGGATTAAAGTTTTCTGGAAAGAAGAAGAGATTTGAGGGCAAGGCAGAGAGAAGTGAGAACAATCTTTAAGTATTTGAAAATATAAGAGGGATCTGACTTCTGCTTGGTCCTAGAGCAGAACTAGGAACAATGGGTAGAGGAAACAGCAATTTAGGATGGATGTCAGGAAGAACTTTTTAACAAAGTTCTGCCAAAACCTTAAAGACCTGCATAAATGGTACAATTGTCATTTCTTGTCAAAATACCTACTCGTCTCTGGTCTTAGTGAGTTTGGGGTCATTTGGTATTTCTGGTCTACCTTTCTCAGCCCCCCCCCCCCACTCCCTGCCCCCGCATCCTCCTTTCTTCTGCCTTTCTCTCTCTGCACATAGTACATAGGGAACTTGAAACCAGAAGCACTAGATTCAGTGCCAGTAATGATTTCTCAAATGACTACAAAGGAGATTTCTCCTAGTCAAGAAGTACAAGTATTATGCTCATATACATGAAGAAGCTGTGGCCCAGAGAGGTTTAGTAATGTAGGATCATAGATCTAAAGCTGAAATGAACCTCAGAAGCCAACCTCTTCATGTTACAGATGAGAAACTGAGTGCCAGGGAGACAGAGTTTTGCGCAAATTCTTACAGATCGTAAGCATCAGAGACAGGATTTGAATCCAGGTCCTCTGAGTCCAAAGCCATTGAGTGTCCTTTCCACCACATCATACTGTGACTTAACCCTGGTTCCATAGGAACTATCAGACCCAATATATATTGAGTTGGTTTTGGATGGGCCTGTGATTTAAGTGTTATTAGGCTTCCCAAGGAGACTGCCTCCACTACTAATCCAGATGGTCAATTGCTTTGTAATATATTGTCTTAGAAAGTTGCCTGGGCTACTGTGAAGGTAAGTTACTTGTCCAAGGTCACCTAGCCAGAAGGAAATCAAACTTGAAGCCAGGTCTTTCTTCCTTACCTGTCTTCTTACCTGGTTATATCACACCATCTTGTTGCTTGGTTGAGTTTGGATTTAGAATTGGAAAGGACCTTCAAGATCACCCAGCCCAGTTTTACAGAGAGGGAAACTGAGGCCTAGAGAAATAAAATGACTTTCATACAGATAAATATCAGAGTTACCACTTAAATTCAGGTCCTCTAACTCCAAATGATGCCTTTCAAGGGTCCTGCCAACTCAGAGAGTCTGTGATTCTGTGACAACCCCACAAGACTACCCTCCCCCTCCCACCTACTTCCTTCTTCCCCAACATCAGGCGTTGGTTCTTTCTGTGAGCTGTTGGCACCCTCTGCTGCCTGGTAGCAGGATTGCTTCAGCCCCCAGAAGCCAGCCCTTTTCCTCACAGAAATAAAATGATTCTTCCCTCTTCTTCCCTTAATGGAGGAAAGCCCATGTAGGCATGAAATTGGAATTGCTTTGGCCTATTAACAGCTTGGTTGTTGGGCTCCACTGACCCCTGAAGTACATTAATATCTCAGCGGCAAGTGGGTGAACTGCAGTAAATGGTGTGGGACTTTCCCAAGGAGAAGACAGACACCCTGCTTGGCCTGACATGGCTGCTGGAAATTCGGGGCTGACTCAGTACCTGAGATGCAAAGAGAGAACTCCTTAAATTGGCTGAGCCATCTCAGGGGATGAAGAAAAGACAAAAGACGAGAGTGAGGGAAAGGTAGCATAGGACATGCATCAAAATGAACCTTGACACTCTCCTTTGGAGTCAAAGGAATCTTGCATCTGCCACTTGAGAAGCTGTGTGACTGAGCAACTCCATTGCCCTCTCCTGGCTTTTAGTTGCTCGTCTATAAAGTAGATGAATTCGACTACATGGTCTCAAAGATACCATAGGAAAAGAAATTGTCCAAAGTCAGGCAAAACTGGGATCTGAATCTGGTGCTTCTGGATTCAAGTTCCCTTTTTACTACATGGAGAGAGAGAGAAGAAAGGAGGGTGCAGGGCAGAGAATGGTAGACCAGAAATACAAATTCCCTAAGACACCAGACACAGGTAGGTACTTTGACAAGAAATGAGCACAAACTCCTATGAAAATTTTAACCACAGCTGTAAATGGTTAATAATCCGCTCACTTTTTCCCAGCACTTAATGGTTTTCACATCCACCTTTGGAGGTTTATAATATCTCTGTTATTCCCATTTTGCCACTGTGGAAACTGAAGCCCAAAAAAGGGCAAATATCCTTGCCCAAAGCCACACAAAAATAGGTGGTAAATCCAGAAAAATCCAGATCATAGGCTCGAAGAGTCAGAAAGAACCTCTGAGCCATCATTTTACAGTCAGTCATTAAGTAATTATTAAGGACCTACTATGTGCCAGGCACTGCAGGAACAAAAAGAGGCAGAAAATAGTCCCTACCCTCAAGAATCTTATAACCTAATGGAGGAGACGACATGCAAACAGCTTATGTACAAACAAGCTATATGAAGATAAATTGGAAATAATGCACAGAGGGAAGTCACTACTCAGCATCATCATCCTAGCTAGCATTTATATAGTACCTACTGTGTGCCAGGCACTGGATTAAGTGCCGTACAAATACTATCATTTGTTCGTCACAACAACCTTGCGAAATAGATGCTATTAAATCAGAGGATAAAAGAGTTCTATTTTGGTCATCTCATTAGCTCTCATGGGTCCAGTTATCTCTATGCAGGTGAGTCCCAGATCTATGTATCTGGTCCTAACTTCTCTCTGAGCCTTTGTCTTGAATCACAAACCACCTACTGGATATCTCAAACATAACACACCCAAAATTCTCCTCTCCTCTTCTTCCTCCTCAAGAGTCTCCCTTCTTCCCAGCTTCTATTTTCTTCTCCTCAAGAGTCTCCCTTCTTCCCAGCTTCTATTTGATCACTATCTTCCCAGTCACCCAAACTTGCAGACATCGAGTCATCTTCAGTTCCACACTCACACACACCTCACATCTAACATACTACCAAACTCTCCTTTCTTTTGACTCTGCCACCATCCCTGTGCTGACCCTCATCACCTTACACTTGGACTATGACCATAGCCTGCTAGGGGTCTGCCTGCCTCAAGTCTCCCCTCTCTAATCCATCCTCCATTCAGCTGCCAGAGTGGATCTTCCTAAAATCTAGGCTTGACTACATCCCTCCTCTGTCAATAAACTCCAGTGGTTTCCTGTTGCCTCCAGATCGAAGTTCAAATCCTCTGCTTGCCCTTCCCCACGTGGCCCTTTCCTACCTTTTCAGGCTTCTTTTGCTTCACTGTCCTCCACCAACTCAGTGGTCCAGTAACTCTGGCCTCCAGCCACCATCTCTTCACTGTGCATTTACTCTCACTGTCCCCCCATGCCCAAAATCTTCTCCTTTCACACCTTCACCTCCCAGGTACCCTGGGTCCCTTCAAGACTCAGCTCAAATCCCACCTTCCATAGGCAGCCTTTCCTATCCTCTTCTCCAACAGCATACACATACTACTGGTCCCTTTCCCACTCAGATTAACTTCTGATTACACTGTATGTACAGAATGTTCAATGCAGTTAGAATAGAAGCTTTTTGTGGGCAGGGACTGTATTTTTTGCCTCCAATTAATGCCCAGTGTTTAGCTCAGTCCCTGGCCTTTTGTACATGCATGTTGAATGACTCCAGAGCTAGTGTGCTCTCCTGGTCCTCTGACTCCAACTCCCGTGCCAGACACCTTCCCCAGTCACTCTGGTGGGTGCATCTAAAGGAAAGAGAAGGGGAAGGGGACCAGATTAAAGACAGATCTGATGTAAAGAAAGAAGAATTCTAGGAAGTAGCCCCAGGAACTTCATATCCAAACTGAGAGACAAGGAAAGCTTGTAGAAATCCTTCAGGACTTCCAGTAGTCAGTGAGTCTTGAGACCAGGATTTTCCTGATTGACAAGGCAGACTCTCAGGGAAAAGGTCTTCAGAAGCAAGCAGAGGAGCAAAAGATGGGACAGCATCATGGTCTGACTTCTTGTGTGGAGGTTTTCCCAAAACTCTCCTCTGGCCTATAGCAAAGACTCTCTAAAGGGAGATGGGGAAGGAAATCTTGAGAAAGGTTAGTTGACCTAAAATGTACTTGCTCCAGGAAAATAACAACCTTCACGAAAGATATTCTCTGTTCTTTCTCTCTGTGTCTTTTTTTTGCAAAGCAATCATGGTTAAGTGACTCACCCAGGGTCACACAGCTATGTGTCAAGTGTCTGAGGCTGAATTTGAACTCGGGTTCTCCTGACTCCACTGTACCACCTAGCTGCACTCTTCCCTCTGTTCTTGAAATCAGCTAAAAAATAAAGATTTTCCCCCATCTCTGACATCTTCAGTCTTCTCAGATGAGATGGGGCTCTGTGGTTTAATCCAGTGACCAGGACAAACAGACAGAAAGGACATTCCCTCTTCTACTCTTTTGGAATTAGCAAAGCCTACTTGGTCCAAATATGGACAGGACTGTTGTTGACAATAACCTGCCTTTGGCCATCCTGAGGAAGCCCACCCTGGCCTTTCCTTCAAAGAAGGAGGAGCTAGAACCTATCCCAGAAACACCTCATTGAGCCAGAGACCTGGAACTCCATGAACACCCTCCCTGTCCAGGAATCCCTAGCTCTTCTATCTGGGGCCACAGGACCTAGAAGATGAGTGGCATTTTGATGAGAGAGGGGACATGGTTTAGAAATCCAGGACCTAAGACACTAGGTCCTAGAGACACAAAGGTAATCTCATCTGCCGCCTTTGTCATGTATTTGATATATGAACTTCAGTTCCTCCCTCACTCCCTTGGGAAATTTGAAGAGGATAAATCCTACTCACTACCTGCTCCCTGGACCAACTGTGAGAATTTCTTATAGGGCATGTAAAAAAAATTTGGTTTGAGCCTCTTGGGGCAAAAGGTCAGAGAAATTTCAAGCATTTAGATTATAAAAGTTTTCTTAGGGGCAAGGGGGCCTCTCAGTACCAGATCTCAAAACAATTTGTTGCTGGTTAAGAAATAGGTCTGTCAATGGAACAGATGAGGTATGCACTGTAGTACAGATTATATGCTTTTTTAAGGGGGTTTATTCTGTGAAGTTTGGATTCAGTCAAAGGTCCACACTTGAGGACCTAGAGGGTCACATGTGGCCTTGAACCTGCAGATTAGGAACCTGCAGATTCCTCACCCCTGCGCTATACAGAAGCAAAAGAGCACAGTATGGACTCAAAGATCCCAGCTCTTAGGGTAAGAATTCATTTTTTGATAAAAAAAACTCTTGGGAAAACTAGAAACCAGACCGGTAGAAACTAAGTAGAAGCCAGCTTCTCAAGCCATATGCCAAGGTAAGCTTGAGTGAGTATATGATTTGGACAGGGTAATATCCTTAAAAAATTAGAGAGGTAAGGAAGAAAATATCCATTAGATTTACGGATAGGGAAAGAGTTTGTGATCAAATAAAGGACAGAGAAGAAAACATAAGCAAAATGGACAGTTTTGACTACCTAAAATTGAAGTCTTTTTTCTCCACAAACAAAAGCATCTTAGTTAAAGTTAAAAGAGAAGTAGATAAATGATGGGAAAAAATCTTGGCAGCAAGTTTCCCTGATATAGATTCTATTTATTTTTTTAAATGCTATTTTATTTATTTTCCCAATTACATGTCGAGATGATTTTTAGTATTCTTTTTTACAAGACTTTGATTTCCAAATTTTTCTCCCTCCCTCCCCTAAAATGGTAGGCAATTTGATAAAGGTTATATATGTGCTATCACGTCAAACATATTTCTGTATTAGTCACAATTGTGAAAGAAGAAACAGATCAGAAAGAAAAAACACACACACACAAAAAGAAAAAAGTAAGTGAAAAAGTATGTTTTAATCTACATTCAGAATCCATCAGACCTTTATCTGCATGTGGATAGCATTTTCCTGCCTCAGTCTTTTCTACTTGTCTTGGATCTTTGGGTTCCTTAGAAGATTTGAGTCATCCAGAGTTAATCATCCCACAATATTACTGATATTGTGTATAATGTTTTCCTGGTTCTGCTCATCTCACTTTGCATCAGTTCATACAAGTCTTTCCAGATTTTTCTGAAATGTACCTCTTCATCATTTCTTATAGCACAATAGCATTCCATTACATTCATATACCACAACTTGTTCAACCATTCCCCAATGGATGGGCATCTCCTCAATTTCCAATATTTTACCACTACAAAAAGGGCTGCTATAAATAGTTTTGCACATGTAGGTCCTCTTCCCCTTTTTTATCTTTTTGGGATGCAGACCTAGACATGGTATTGCTAGATCAAAGAGTATGTATAGTTTGGTTGTCCTTTGGACATAGTTTCAAAATGCCCTCTAGAATGGTTGGATCATTTCATAACTCCACCAACAATGCATTAGGGTCTCAAATTTCCCACATCTTCTCCAACATTTATCATTTTCACTTTCTGCTATATTAGTCAATCTGATAAGTAGAAGGTGGTACTTATGAGTTATTTTAATTTTTATTTCTCTAAAATAGTGTTTTAAAGCATTTTTTAGTATGACTGTAGATAGTTGATTTCTTCATCTGAAAACTTCCTGTTCATATCCTTTGACCATTTAACAATTGGGGAATGACTTGAATTCTTTTAAATTTTACTCAGTTCTCTATGTATTTGAGAAATTAGGCCTTTATCAGAGACACTTGTGATAAAGATTGTTTCCTAGCTTTCTATTTTCCTTATAATTTTGGTTACCTTGGTTTTGTTCTTACAAAAGCTTTTTATTTTAATATACCAAAAATTATCTATTCTATACTTTGTAATGCTCTCTGTCTCTTATTTGGTCACAAATTCTTCACTTCTTCATAGATGTGACAGGTAGACTATTTCTTGCTCTCTTACTTTGCTTATGGTATCACCCTTTACGTCTAAATCATATATCCATCTTGACCTTATCTTTGCATATGGTGTGAGATGTTGGTCTATGCCTAGTTTGTGCCCTATTGTTTTCCAGTTTTCCCGGTGGTTTTTGTCAAATAGTGAGTTCTTATCCCAAAGGTTGTGGTCTTTTGAGTTTATCAAACATTTGGTTATTATGGTCATTGACTACTATGTCTCGTGTACCTAATCTTCTCCAATGATCCACCACTCTATTTCTTAGCCAGTACCAAATAGTTTTGGTGATTACTGCTTTATAATATAGTTTGACATCTGATATGCTAGACCACCTTCCTTTATATTTTTTCATTGATTTTCTTGGTATTCTTGACCTTTTGATCTTCCAGATGAATTTTGCTATTATTTTTTCTAAGTCTATAAAATAAATTTTTAGTAATTTGATTGGCATGGCACCAAATAAGTAGATTAATTTAGGTAGGATTGTCATTTTTATTACATTGCTTTGGCCTACCCATAAGCAATTTATATTTTTCCATTTGTTTAGGTCTGACTTTATTTGTGTGAAAAGTGTTTCGTTATCATGTTCATATAGTTCCTGGGTTTGTCTTGGCAGGTAGGTTCCCAGGTATTTTATACCGTTTGCAGTTATTTTAAATAGGATTTACATTTCTATCTCTTGCTGTTGGGCTTTGTTGGTCATATAAAGAAATGCTGATGGATGGAAAGATAGGAGGGTGGGTGATTGGCACCACTTGAACTTTATTCTCATCAGTATTGGCTTAAAGAGAGAGTAATATACACAATCAGTTGAATATAGAAATTGATCTAACCTGACAGGAAAATAGGAGGGGATGAGATTAAATAAAGAAGGGAGGCTGACAGACAAGGGGAGATGGTAGACGGAAGCAAAACACTGTCAAGGAGAAAGTGTGAAAGGAGAGAGAGGAAAAACAGGAGGAAAAATAGGATGGAGGGAAACGCACAGTAATCATTATTGTGAATGAAAATGTGATGAATTTTCTCATAAAATGGAAGTGGATAACAGTGGATCAAAAACCAGAATCCTACAATATGTTCTTTACAAGAAACACACTTGAAGCAGGGAGACACACACAGAGTAAAGGTAAGAGACTGGAGCAGAACATATTATGCTTCAGCTGAAGTAAAAAAAAGCAGAGGTAGCAATATTGATCTCAGACAAAGCAAAAGTAAAAATAGATCTAATTAAAAGAGATAAGGAAAGAAATTATATCTTGCCAAAGGTACCATAGACAATGAAGTATTATCAACACTAAACATATATTCATCAAGTAGCACAGCATCAAAATTCTTAAAGGAGAAGTTTAGTGAATTACAGGAAGAGACAGAAAAACCATACTAGTGGGAGACCTCAACTTTCCCCTCTCATAACTTGATGAATCCAACCAAAAAATAAACAAGAAAGAAACTAAGGAGGTAAAAAGAATATTTAAAAAGTTAGATATGATAGACAAATATTGGGTAAGGTGTGGGGAAAATAGGTACATTAATGTACCGTTCATGGAGCTGTGCACTGGTCCAGCCATTTTGAAAAGTAATTTGGAATTATACCCAATAAGTTATTAAACTATACAACATTAAATTAGGTAAACTTTAACGCACTACTAGGTCTATGCTCCAAAGAAATCAAAGAAAGAGGAAAAGGACTCATGTACAAAAATATAGCTGCAACTCTTTCGTGAAGACAAAGAATTGAAAACTAAGGGCATGCCCATCAGTTGGGGAATGGATGAACAAATTACGGTACATGGATGTGATAGAATACTACTGTGCTGTAAGAGATGATGGAGATGGTTTCAAAGAAATCTGGGAAGACTTATATGAACTAATTCTAAGCAAAGTGGGCAGAACGAGGAGAACAATTTAAACTGTGATATTGCAGAAACAAGCAATTTTGAAAAACTTATTTACTCCTATCAACACAATAACTAAAGATGATTCCAGAGGCCTCGTGAGGAAGCATTTTGCCTACCTGACAAAAAGGGATTAGACTGAGGGCAGGTTGAGACATATAGACACAAATGTATATGGGATGTGTACATATACACAAACACATGCACACATACACACACACACACACACACAGAGCCAATATGGGAATTTGTTTTCCTTGAATGTATATACTTAAAACTAGGGTTTTGTTTTTCTTTATTTCTCAGTGTAAAGAGAAGGGAAGGGAGAGAAGGTCATTAACTGAAAAAGCATTTAATAGGGAGAAAAAAAATGCCTTACTGGACCTCACCCTGCTTTGCAGAATAAGATAGGTGAACTAACTGATTTTAAGCTTCCTTTCCAGCTCTGACAAGATATATAGTCTAACATTTTTTGTGCTTTATTAGAGCTGACCTTCCCAGCTCTAATATTCTACGTTCTACAGCCCCTCTCAACTTTACATTCTAAATAAAATTTGTTCTTTTATAAAACCAAATCAGGTGCTTATTTCAAAGTTGAAAAACTTTGAAAGTAACTAGTTATATTTCTAACTTTGAGTTACTTTACAAAAGCAAAAATAAATTAATACTTAAAAAGTTTAGGTATCATGATAAAGATTTCAAGATGAATGTAAAACTGAAGTTGTATTAATGTTATAAAACCATATAGTAGGAATTTTAGTTAAAAATGTAACTGTGTACTACTTCACACTAGGGATAGTTTAGATTCAAACATATGATTTCATCTAGGTAGGGAACTCTAGCTGTTGAAACTCCCTCCACTGACACATATTAGCAGCCTATATGGGACCTATAGTTTTAGAGAGTTGTCTTAAGGCCAGGTTAAGAACCTTGCCTGTATGCACAAAGGCAATATGTATCAGAGGCAGGATCTGAACCCGGGTCTTCTTGACTCCAAAGGTGGCCATTTATGCACTGTGCTATGCTGCCTCTAAAGATGAAATTTAGTGTGGGTGGATAAATGTAAAGTCTTATATTTGAATTCAAACAATCAATCACAAAATTAGGTGATGAAAGACGCAAGGGAGAGTAGTTGATATTGTCATCTGAACCAAACTGGGCTCTAACTTGTGGGTGGATAGAGCTAAACAAAGCAGGCCAGAGAGAGGAAAGTCAGGCATCAAAGAGAAGCTTAATTTCAAAGTGAGGGGAATGGCGTGCCAGCAAGAAGGGAAATTATATACATGTGCCAGGGCCCCAGACCTAGTGGAGTAATCCACTCTAGTTTGACTGAACCTTGATTTATATATTTGCAGCTAGATAAAGAGTCAAACAGTGTAGTATAGCAACAGTGAAATACAAAAGCAATAGTGAAACAAGGTTGTCCAGTGACAAAATGTCCGTTCATAGCAGAGCTTCATGTCTGGGTCTGTTGGTGCTTGTCTGAGTTCAGGGACCATCAGTTCCAGAAGGTAAGTGCAAAGGATTGTTGTTATGCCAAGTTCAGGGCACAGTTTGCTAGCTGAGCCTTAGCTCTGGAAACAGTGTCTCCTAATATCTTAGTATTTCTTCCTTTTGTCCAAAGGGAGGGGGTCTAAAAGAACCCTTACTCTTTTAGCCAATAAAGAGAGGCCAGTTTAAGCCAAGATGCCATGAGAATCCAGCTGGGCCAGGACAAGATGTTGATTTGAATAGGTCTTGTCTAGCCACTGTTTGCTTGCAAGCAGAAAAGGGAAGGAGGTCAAAAATGTAGAGGGAGAAAATGCTTGAATCAGGGCCTTGGTGGTCAGGTACATAACAAAAGGGAAGAGAAAAAAACTAGGACAATATACTCAGCCCTCATTTGAAACCTTGGGACAGCTATCTCATCCAGATGTTGACTGCTTCTGGATTCGACCTGAATGAAACCTGAGGTCCCCAAAGGGTTCTACCATCCACTCAGGAGCAGGGGCTTTCTTCAGATGATCCAGGAGTCCACACCTACAAGTCTCACAACTATGGGGGTAGTCAGAAGGACCTGGTAGGGGCCCCTAGCTTGAGATGTACAATTGTGAAAACTCCTTACATCAATCTTTAATCTGAGTTTCTGGTCAACATTCTTGCTTATAAGTCTCTAAACAACACAGAGAGATGGTCCCATTTCCCAGCCACACAGGTCTGTTTTCAAACAAAGCAATAAGGTTTTCTCTCAGTTCCCATAATTACATAAGTCAGGTCACATCAATGTCACGTTACAGATCAAATTACTTAGAGGGCTCACAATGGACTAGTTTTGAGAATGGAGATTTACACGTCACCCAGGTAACTAAGGAAACTCAGACATAAGCCATGCAAAGCAATATGATAATTATCATCAATGTTAACTAACATCAAGCTTCCTTGTATCCTAGTAACCCCTTCTCAATATCCACTTAACCAGCACATTTGAGTCCCAGATGTCTCACGGAGTTATCTGGTCCCAAGATAGCTTTTCTAGAACAATAGGCTTTATTCACAGGACAGCTCTGAAGGGGGGTTCTGCCTCTCTGGTTCCAAATCTAGAACTTCCTAGGTAATTCTTAATTAATATAATTTAGTACAATCACTTAAATTTGGTTTTTCAATCTTGAAACTTCAGAGAATTTCAGTTTATATACCCTTGGCTCTTTTTATCCTTACCAAAATCCTGTACCTGATGTAAGAATCTTTTAAAATTTTATGAGGGTCCAGCCATAAAATGAGCTCTTATGCCTTTTAAAATGATCAGACAGATTCTTTAATAATGGGAAAATAATTTTACCTTCTTTACCATTATCCATACAATTTATGTGTAAATCGTAATCTAATTTGGAGAACTTATTACTAAAACATACTCAAAGCCTGAATTTCCATGATAGATAAATTTGGAATCCATTCATGTTGTTGCTTTCTCAAAATCTGCTGTTCCATTTATTTAGAAAACTTTTACATGACTGTCTTATCACTTCATCTAAGCATCTCCCCCTTAGGAGAATATCATCTCTATATTATAATTTGACCTCCAATACAAGTTAAAAATTTAAGATGTTCATACCTGCATCCTATTATAGTAACTCAGAGACATTCCAGTACCAATCTATTATTTAACAGATTTAGTATTATACTTACAAAATTTCTTGATTATGGAAATTTGCTATAAAAGGACAAGAAGGGACATAGTTATAACAATGTCATATATCCTAACAGGGATTTGGGGGAAATTGTCTTAGCTCTGTTTGATTCCAAGCATGAGTCATATCTGACAGCCAATCACGTAGTCACAGGGTATTAAAAGCAAGGCTCAGGATTAACCAAGTGAGAATTTTCCTGTTCAGAAAGCAAATACCACAATGGAAAAATAGAGTCAGATGGATCCTACCTAGGCTGTACCAAAGTTGTCCCCAAAACTTTTGCTGGGCACAGACATCCACTCAGATTGCAGTGCATGCCATTTTCTATTATTGGGTTCATGACAATTCAGACAACTATCTCTGCAATCAAATACCAAACAATAGAAATTGCAGTCTCAGGAATTTATAGCTTAAATAGCAAAATTTCACTAGCCACAACTTAGGGCCTAAATATCTTTCCTGATGTCTCCCTAACAGTTAACATTTCATTTATCCTTTATTTGTAAATTAAAACTACCCATATTCTATGGCTTCAGACATACAGCCAGTACCAGATAGTTGATTCATCATTAATATGTTGAATCTACATCTTAAAACTCCTCTATACACTTTCATAATAGCCAAGATTTTCAAATAAAAATTTGCTATTACATATTATTATCTGCTTTATAACAAAATTTAAGTTACTAGACATTTAACAATTTTAAAATATCTATTTTTATCACAACCTTTTAAAAGCCCAATTCATGTATAACAGCATCTAGATTAAAAAGTTGTTTTGTCTAACAGCGTTTCTGCTACAATGATCTCTCAAATTTCACAATATAAGAGAATTTAGAAATACAATAATAACGCAAACAACATCATGTATTTAAAACATGGAACAAAACTTCAGTCAGAGCCAAGATAAATGCAGGAATTTCTTGAGCTCTCCCCCCAAACCCCTCCAAATACCTGTAAAAAAAATTACTTTAAGCAAATTCTAGATCTGCAAAACCCACAAAATGATGAAGTGAAACAAATCTCCAGCCCAAGATAGCCTGGCAGATTGGCAGGAAGTGTCTATCGTGCCAGGCTGGGAGCAGAGTGGAGCACAGTCAGCGTGAGCTGTGCCAGCACAGACAAGGTCAAAGAAGGCCTCAAGAGACTGAATTACTGGCAGTTGAGGCAGTTTCCAGACTTCTCAACCCACAAATACCAAAGACAGCACAGAAGGTCAGTGAGAAAACTCTGTGCAATGTGATTTGGCTGGAGTTCAGCCCCAGCTTTAGGGTGGAGGTGAAAGCCCAGGCCAGTGGTAGCAGGAGCAGTGGTGGCTGCAGCTGCTTCCAGAGCTCTGGACCCACAGACGTTGGGGGATTAAGTGAGTGATACAAAACCCCTGAAGCCTGGGACAGTACAGCCATCCCCACCCCCACCTCCACTAGAAGCAGAGTCCTGCCTTGACAAAGAGGTCTCTATCTGGCTGGGAACATGAGCAAACAGGTCAAAAAAAAAAAACTCAGATTATAGAATCTTACTTTGGTGACAAAGAAGATCACAACATACAACCAGAAGAAGACAGCAAAGTCAAAATACCTACATCAAAATTCTCCAAAAAAAATATGAATTTGTCACAGGATATGAAAGAGCTCAAAAAGGATTCTAAAACTCAAGTAAGAGAAGTAGAGGAAAAAGTGGGAAGAGAAATGAGAATGATGCAAGAAAATCATGAAAAACGAATCAACAGCTTGCTAAAGGAAATCCCCCCAAAATACTGAAGAAGCAAACACCTTAAAAAAGGACTAACCCAAATGGCAAAAGAGGTTCAAAAAGCTAATGAGGAGAAAAATGCCTTAAAAAGCAGGATTAACCAAATGGAAAAGAGGTCAAAGGCTCACTGAACAAAATAATTCCTTCAAAATTAAAATGGAGCAGATGGAAGTTAATTACTTTGAGAGAAATCAAGAAATCATAAAACAGAACCAAAGTAATGAAAAAAATAGAACACAATGTGAAATATTTCACTGGAAAAACCACTGACCTGGAAAATATTTCCAGGAGAGAGAATTTAGAAATTAATGGGCTATCTGAAAGCCATGATCAAAAAAAGAGCCTAGACATCATCAAAATTATCAGTGAAAACTGCCCTGATATTCTAGAACCAGGGGGTAAAATAGAAACTGAAAGAATCCACCAATTGCCTCTTGAAAGAGATCCCAAAGGGAAAAATCCTGGGAATATTTAGTCAAATTTCAAAGTTCCCCAATCAAGGAGAAAATATTGGAAGCAGCAACAAAGAAACAATTTGAGTATTGTGAAAATATAATCACAATGGCACAATATCTACCAACTTCTACATTAAGGGATCTCAGGGCTTGGAATATGATATTCCAGAGGTCAAAGGAGCTAGGATCAAAACCAAGAATTACTTGCCCAGCAAAATTGAATATAATTCTTCAGGGGAAAAAATGTAATTTCAGTGAAATAGAGGACTTCCAAGCATTCTTGCTGAAAAGACGGGAGCTGAATAGAAAATCTGACTTTCAAATACAAGAATCAAGAAAAGCATGAAAAGGTAAACAAAAAAGAGAAATCATAAGGGACTTATTAAAATTGAACTGTTTACATTCTTACATGGAAAGATGATATTTGTAACTCATGAGATCTTGCTTAGTATTAGGGTAATTGAAGGAAATTAGATAGATAGATAGACAGACAGACATAGACAAATAGACAGAGAGATGGATAGATGGATGGATGGAGGGATGGATGATGGATGGATAGATAGGTAGATAAATAGCTGGCACATGATGAGTTGAATATGAAGGGATGATATCTAAAAAATAAAATTAAAGGGTGAGTGAGGAATATATTGGAAGGAGACAGAGAAAACTAAAATGGGGTAAATTATCTAATATAAAAGAGGTAAGGAAAAGGTTTCACAATGGAGGGGAAGAACAGGGAGGTGAGAGAGAATGAGTGAACCTTACTCTCATCAGATTTGATTTGGCTTAAGGAGGGAGTAACATACACACTTAATTGAGTAGCTTACCCTACAGGACTGTAAGGAGGAAGAGGATAAGAGGTGGGGAAATGATAGAATGGAGGGCAGATTGGGGAAGGGAGTAGTCAAAAGCAAACACTTTTGGAAAGGGACAGGGTCAAAGTTGAAAATAGAGTAAGTGAGGGGGTGGGATAGGATGGAGAGAAATATCGTTAGTCTTTCACAACATGACTTATGGAAGTTTTTGCATGGCTACACATGTATATCCTATATTGAATGTTTTGCCTTCTCAATGAGGGTGGATGGAATGGAAAGAAGAAAAATAATTTGGAACTCAAAGTTTTAAAAAAAACAATTGTTAAAAATTGTTTTTTACATGCAACTGGCAAGTAAGATATATAGGCAGTGGGGGTATAGAAATCTATATTGCCATACAAGAAAGTAGGGGCAGCTAGGTGGTGCAGTGGATAAGAACACCAGTGCAGGAGTTAGGGGGACCTGAGTTCAAACCTCACCTCAGACACTTGACGCTCACTAGCTGCGTGACCTTGAGCAAGTCACTTAACCCCAGTTACCTCATCCTAGGTCATCTCCCATCATCCTGATGAATATCTGGTCACTGGATTCAGATGACTCTGAGGAAAAGTCAGGCTGGTAACCTGCATAGCCCTCCCTCACTCAAAAACAAAGTCAACTGCATGTCATGTCATTATTTCTCTGATGGCATGGTCTTCTTCGGCAATGAAGGATGAACACACACAAGAAAGTAAGGAGGGAGAGGATGAGGGAGTTGATAAAAGGGAAGGCAGACTGGCGAAAGGGGTAATCAGAATGCATGTCATATCACGGTGGGGGAAGGGAGAGAAGGGGAGAAAATCTGGAACTCAAAATCCTAGGAAAATGAGTGTTGAAAAATAAAAATAAATAAATTAAAGAATTAAAAAACAAAACTTCCGATTACATCAACTGCATTTCCAAATTATCCCATATAAAAATCATTAATCTCATTACCTCTGGAATTTTAAAGCTACTTTAGAGTTAACAGATAGGGAACAATTATATTCATCTAAAGAAATAATGTAGTGCTTAGCATATGCCGGCTGTGTTAAGCACTTTACAATCATTATATTATTTTGATCTCACAACAACCTGGGGAGGTGGGTACCATTATTATTTTTCTCTTTATAGATCAAAAAACTAAGGCAAACAGAGTTAAGATAACTTACCTAAGATTACACAATTAATGAATTTCTGCAACCAGAACCTAATTCAAGTTTCCCTGCATTTTTCAAGTATTTTTTTCAACCCCTTTATTTGGGAACCTGATCTGAGATGGCCAAGGAAAGGTTAACAAGAGGTGATTATAAGGTGTAAGCCTTTTACCTAATTTTTTCCCTTTCTTCACTCTAGGATTACTTCCAAATTAGCTGCCTTCCTTCATTGCTGCAGAACAATGAAGCTATCAATCTTCGAGGGAAAATGCCATCTACTTTTTACTTTTATAAATTTAATTCTTATTTTTCCTGAAAACAACTTCTACAGAGCAGTACGCCAAAAGTTACTAAGTTATTTCAGAAAGGAGTGAGTTCCTGGAATTACCCCAAATCCCAGTAGTTCTCCTCTGAAATCTTAAAATGATTAACCTTCAAACCTCCAAAATATGCTAAGATGTTTTAGCAGTTCTACAAACTTTGATTATCTGACTTTTTTCTCGTTACCTAATTTCCTGTGGGAAGCCTAAAGTGGGAGTTAGTTCTACTTGCTGGGACAATTGTTCCAAGTATGAAAATTCATTAATCTTTCCCAGTGTTCTAAACTCTTTGGCTACAGCCCTTAGGAGTTTTTCTGACTGACTGCATTCTAAATCTTTCAAGGTAACAGAATCTACACAGACATTTTACATTTTACAAAGACACAAAAAGGCAAAACAACAAGACATATACAAAGTGTGCGGTCACAGTCCACACAGGTACATAGTTACAGAGGCATGTGATTTAAAAAACAACAGAGGCATGCAGAGGGACAAGAAGCATGCAGTTACAATTTTACAGAGGCATTCAGTTTTTTAAAAAACAGCAGAGGTGCACAGCGAGGACAAGGAAGCTGGAGATTGAAGCAGGGAGAAAGGTATAAGCTGAAGGTGGAGTCAAACTTGGAGAAATAAATCTCCAGTGGTTCCTAGTCCATTCCCAATGGTGCTGAAGAGTCCAACGGCCAGGTTGCATGTCCAGTCTCACTTCTGACACCAATTAATGCTAACCAGACTGAACCGGCCTTTAATCTGTGGGTGGTCAGAACTGAAAAGAGCAAGCTAGAGACAGGAGAGTCAGGAATCAAACAGAAGTTTAATTTCAAAATGATGTAAAGGGCTTGCAAGCAAGGACACATGTTCTCAGGTCCCACCTGTAGTGGGGGGACTTGTTTTAGTGTGACTGAACCTTGATTTATATATTTGCAGCTAGATAAAGAGTCAAACAATGTAGTGTAGCAACAGTGAGATACAAAAGCAATGGTGAAACAGTTGTCTAGTGACAAAAAGTCTGTTCATAGGAGAGCTTCATGTCTGGGTCTGTTGGTGATTGCCTGAGCTCACGGACCATCAGTTCCAGAAGGTGAGTGCAAAGGAGTATTGTTAAACCAAGCTCAGGGGACAGCTTTCCTGCTGGGCCTTAACTCTGGAAAACGGTGTTTCCTCATATCTTAACAATATAAAAAATGACCCTGGGGTTAGAGTAGACTGTAAGCTTATAGTACAATGCAGAAGCCAAGAAACTAATGAAACCTTAGACTGCATAAAGAGAAGTGTAAATTCCAGGAATAAGGGGTTAGTTACATTGTACTCTGCCGCAATCAAGTAATTTCTGAAGCTCAATTCTGGGCACCAGGTTTTGCAAAGGACATTGGAGAAAGGACTGAAGATTGTCCTGAAGGGGCATCAGGATCAAGTTCATATCATATGTGACTTCATAGAATTAACTGTGATATTTACCAGAGAACTGTGATAACTGAAGAGAAGAAGACAGAGGGACCCTGATAGCTATCTTCAATTAATCAATCAATCAATAAGCATTTATTAAGCATAGTGCCAGGCATAGTGCTAAGTACTGGGATTACAAAAAAAGGGCAAAAATATTCCATATTAGAAGTCTTTGTCTCCTCTTTGTGAGGTGCAAAAAAAGTTCCCTTTAGGGCATAATGTAGCTTTTCTGTGAAGTCATTAACCTGCCACCCCACCTCTTGTCCAGTGCGTTCTCAGCTTTCTTAGTTCAGACACCACCAGCTGATGCTGTCACGAAGGGACAACCATAAGATGCTGAGGGGGAGATGAGAAGTCCAAACTCTTCTGGACATTATGAACCTCTTTAGGTCTTTCTCCAGCCGAGAAGACTCAGGCCAAGGCTAAAACTGAGACACTCTTCTCTCCCTTGACTCTCCACTAAGTGATTCATTTTCAAGAGTAGCAGGTATGCATGCCCTCTCCTCTCCTTTAGCTCAAATCTCTCAGGCCTAATTGACGACAGATGACCCCTGAGGCATAACCAAAACTTCTCAACCAATCCAAAAATGCTTCCTCCATATGATCAAAGATTTTTTTCAAAACTAATCTAATGTTTTTTGATTGATTGGATGATAGATATTCATCAGTTTAAGGTATTACTTAATTTTTAATTACTTTATTTTATTTTTAGTTGTCAACAGACATTTCCACAAGATTCTGAGTTGCAAATTTTCTTCCCATCTCTCCCATCCACCCACCCCAAGACAGTATGCATTCTAATTACCACTTCCCCCAATCTGCCTCTCCCTTCTCTTATCCCCATCTCCTCTATTTTCTTGTAGGGCAAGATAGATTTCTGTACTCCTTTGCCTGTATATGTTATTTCTCAGTTGCATGTAAAAACAATTTTTAATATTCACTTTTAAAACTTTGAGTTCCACATTCTCTCCACTTCTCCCTCCCCACCCATCCCTATTGAGAAGGCAAGCAATTCAGCACAAGTTATACTTGTATAGCTAAGCAAAACCCTTCCATAACAGTCATCTTGTGAAAGACTAACTATATTTCCCTCCAACCTATCCTGCTACCCATTTATTCTGTTCTCTCTTTGGACCCTATCCCTCCTCAAGAGTTTTTACTTCTAATTACCCCCTCCTCCCATTTGCCCTCCCTTCTAACATTCCCCCCATCCCATATTTATCCCCTTTCCCCCTGCTTTCCTGTAGTGTAAGACAGATTTTCATACCAAATTGAGTGTGCATGTTATTCCCTCCTTAAGCCAAATGTGATGACGGTAAGCTTCACTTTTTGCCTCTCACCTCCCCCATTTTCCCCTCCTTTGAAAAAGCTTTTCTTGCCTCTTTCATGTGAGATAATTTGTCCCATTCTATTTCTCCCTTTCTCCTCCCAATATATTCCTCTCTCATCCCTTAATTTTATTTTTTAGATGTCATCCCTTCCTATTCAACTCACCCTGTGCCCTCTGTCTATATGTATATAATCCCTCCAACTACCCTAATACTGAGAAAAGTCCCAAAAGTTACAAATATGATCTTGCCATGTAGGAATGTAAGCAGTTCAACTTTAGTAAGTCTCTTATGATTTCTCTTTCCTGTTTACCTTTTCATGGTTCTCTTGATTCTTGTGTTTGAAAGTTAAATTTTCTACTCAGCTCTAGTCATTTCATCAAGAATGTTTGAAAGTCCTCTATTTCATTGAATGACCATTTTTCCTCTGAAGCGTTATACTCTGTTTTGCTGGGTAGGTGAATCTTGGTTTTCATCCTCGTTCCTTTGACCTCTGAAATATCCTATTCCAAGCCCTGTGATTCCTTAATGTAGAAGCTGCTAGATATTGTTCCATAGAGATTGTATTTCCACAATACTCGAATTTCTTTCTGGCTGCTTCCAGTATTTTCTCTTTGACCTGGGAGCTCTGGAATTTGGCTATGATATTCCTAGGAGTTTTCCTTTTGGGATCTCTTTCAAGAAGCAATTGGAGGATTCTTCTAACATCTATTTTACCCTCTGGTTCAACAATATCAGGGCAGTTTTCCTTGATAATTTCATGAAAGATGATGTCTAGGCTCTTTTTATGATCATGGCTTTCAGGCAGTCCCATAATTTTTAAATTGTCTCTCGTGGATATATTTTCCAGGTCAGCTGTTTTTCCAATGAGATATTTCACGTTATCTTCCATTTTTTCGTTCTTTTGGTTTGTTTTATAATTCCCTGATTTTTCATAAAGTCATTAGCTTCCATCTGCTCCATTCTAATCTTTCAGAAATTATTTTCTTCAGTGAGCTTTTGGACCTCCTTTTCCATCTGGCCAATTCTACTTTTTAGGGCATTCTTCTCCTCGTTGGCTTTTCAGATTTCTTTTGTCATTTGGGTTAGTCTGTTCTTTACAGTGTTATTTTCTTCAGCATGTTTTTGGGTCTCCTTTAGCAAGCATGACTCTTTTTTTCATGATTTTCTTGCATCACTCTCATTTCTCTTCCCAATTTTTGCTCAAGAAACAGTGGCTACTTGCCCTTGCTGCTACTGTGGTCTGCTCCCCTCAGACTCCTCTACCCCCTCTGCTGCCCTGGGGATGGGGCCTGACCACTCTACTCTTTCACATAGGTCCCACAGGTTTTTTTCCACTGACTTTCCAACTTGTCCTCAGAGTTTTGGGGTTGTAAAGTCTGGAAACCATCACAGGTGCCTGAGATTCAGTCCCCCCCAAGGCCTGCTGAGGTGCTGTCTGTGCCAATGTGGCCCACGTTGCACTGTGCTCTACTCCTAGTGGTAGCATGATAGACAATTCCCAGCGACCTTCCAGGCTCTCTTGGGCTGGAGATTTGTTTCAATCCATCATTCTGTTGGTTCTGCAGCTCCCAAATTTGTTTAGAGTCATTTTTTACAGATATTTTGCTGGGTTTGGGGGGAGAGCCCTAGTAAGTCCATGCTGTTACACCACTATCTTGGCTCTGCCCCTGGAGAAATTCAATTCTTGACCCTTAAAAATTATTGGTCTAAGAGAGACTATAAGACAAACCCAAAAGAGACCCAGAATGCCAAATAGTACTGGGCCTTATAGGACAGGTTTCAATGCTTGGAGGTGGAGGGGTCCCATCCAGGCAGGTTCCTAGTACATTGCCAATACTGGTGGTGAGGGTGAGACTGGCGGAAAGAGGAGATAGGAGGGCCCAGGAAGAGGGGAATGAGGGACTCGAACTCCTATTTTGCCTCTTCAGGACTTATGGTTGAACCCACACCCTGAGAGACAGGCAGGGAAAACCATCATTCCTGCTTTCTAAGGAAAACACTGGAGGAGCTTAGTCAGAACTAGACACTAAAGGAATGGTTAGAATAATGTAAATGGAAAGGAAACAAACTGAATGCAGTATAATTATAATGACCAAGCTCAGCCCAGGAAAAGAGTGGAGTAGATGTATCTGTGCACTATTTGAAGAAGTGGGAAACTACAGGTGTAAAATGTTGTATATATACTATCAGACATAATTGGAATTATGATTGGTTTTGCTGAATTGTCTCTCTCTCTTTTCTGTCTTTGTCTCTCTCTCTCCCTTTCTCTCTTTCTCTCTCTCTATCTTTCCATCCTTCTCTCTGTCTCTCTATCTCTGCCTGCCTCTGTCTCTGTCTCTCTCTGTGTGTCTCTCTCTCACACACATACACACATACACACAGGATAGTTGCTAGGAAGGAGAAAAGGTAAGGGTTTTGTGTGGAAATGAAGATGTAAAAATGAAAGATCAATGAGAGAACGACAGAAAGAAGAGAGGGGATTGGAAAGGAGGAAGGGGGAGACAGAAAAAAAGGAGAAAGGGAGAGAAGGAAGGGGAGGTAGAGAGAGAGAGAGAGAGAGAGAGAGAGAGAGAGAGAGAGAGAGAGAGAGAGAGAGATGCACAGATGAGGAAGGGCAAAGTGGACTCTGGGGCTGGAGCACTGAAGTTTTCCAAAAAGCACTTAAGCCATTATGTAATTTATCAAGTCCCCAGCCTCCTCCAGGGGAGGTCATCTCTTCATGATGGGTGGAGGGAAAACGATTTGCATAATGCATGCATTTTCCCAGTGGGTCCAATCCTGGGTGGCAGGTCCACTCGGCCGGCACAGGCCCAAATGTCAAAGCTTCCACATGAGCAGAGGGGCTTCCCAGCTGTCAGACTGCCACTGATCATGGTGCTTATTTTATCCATAGGCAGAACACAGGAGGAGGCAAGATCCAAAGCCCAGTGACCCTCTCTCCTCTACCTCCTTCCCTCCTTGCTGAATACCCACTTAACCAGACACTGAGAGGATCTAGGACTCCTTGAGAATTGAAAAATCAGCCAACATTTGAACTGGAAGGGAACTTGGAGACCATTCAGTCTGAGACCCTACCCCCTTATCTTATAGTGGAGGAAACTCTGAGGTCCAGAGCAGAGCAGTGATTTGCCCCTCAACACACAATGGAGTTCTTCACTGGCAGTATTTTAAAACCCTGCCTAATCACTTGAAATCTGTCCTTTTCTCTGAGACCTCCATGGACTGCCTAAGATGAGATTCAATAACCTTCCTAGTGAGTAAAATTAATAGAATTTCTCCACTAAGGTCCAGCCTGCACCAAATGCTGTTTTGATATTTTCATTTGAAAAGGCAGAGGGGAAGGGAACAAGCATTTATTAAGCACCCACTGTGTACTAAGAGCTTTATGAACATCATCTAGTTTTATTCTCACAACAATCCTGGGAGATAGGTGTTATTTTTATCCCCATTTTATAGTTGAAGAAACTGAGACAGATAGAGATTAAGTGACTTGCCCAGGGTTACACAGCTAGTCTGAGGCTGGATTTGAACTCAGGTCTTCCTGACTCCAGGCCCAATTCACTGGGTCATCTATCTGCCGAGGTGCAGCATAGAATAATGGAAGGAACACTGGTTCTAGAGACAGGACGCCTGGATTCAAGTCTGATGCTTATAAACTGTGTGACCTGGAACAAGACACTTAACTTTTCTGCTCAGCAGCTTTTGAAAAGGTCGAATGTTAGCATGGAAAGAGTATTGAATTTGAAATCAAAGGGTCTGGCTCTGAAACCAGGTTCTGCTACTAAGAACTGAGTGGCCTTAGGAAAGCCACTAATCCCTTCCTGAGACTTGGCATGCTTAGGTATGAAATGAGAGTGCTGAGCAGTGAAGGACAGTGAAAAGGATTCCGGGTCTGGGCTCTGAAGGCTACATGCAGAACCTCCACGCTGACATGTGCTACCTGAGCAACCTGGGGTAAGTCCATGAACTTGTCCCTTTTCACTGTGGGACTCAGTTTTAGAAAAGAAAGGCTCAGACCATATCATGTCTAAATGTTCCAAACCCTGTGATTAAGGGCCCTGAGGATAAGATGAAGAGATCTTTAGTTAAGGTAATTAGTACACATCACAGACAGATCTCCCTGGGTTTGTCATTAGGGAGAGAGGAAGAAAACAATCCTATAAGGCAGAATGTCAAAGCTGGAAGGAGTCTTAGATCTCAGAATGTCAGATCTGGGAGGGTGCTTAGAACAGAATGGTAGAACTGAGAGGCCCCTTAGAACCCAATGTCAGAGCTGGGAGGGGCTTTAGAACACAGAATGTCAGAGCTGTGAGGGGCCTTAGATCTAGTCCAACCTCCTCATTTTCCAGATCAGAATGATTCACACAGTATCACAAAGTAAGTTAGAATCATAGAAAAGTCAAGTCTAGAACTCAAGTCTCTAGGTTTTCAGGACAACAATCCCACGTTATTTCTTCAGTTCTGTCCAATGCTAGGATGACTGATAGAAATATCCGCTTTCCAACTCAGAGAAGAATACTAATTTCACTTAATAGGTCCAACAAAGCCAGGACTTTGGAAACCCTAAAACACAGAGGAATGAAGTTGATGACCACCACTAACACGAAGACATTTCTTTAGTGTAGGCTCCTCTCTTGAGCCATTTACCCTCTGCTGGTCTGGTGAAGCCTGTGGACCCTCACTCAGAATCATGTTTTTAAGTGCATAAAGCAGAATGTATAGGATCATTCATGGCCAATCTGAGATTCAGATTCAGGTCTTCTTATGTCAAGGATAGTCATCCACCATTGGGAATCAAGTAATGGGAAGTCAGCTGGCCATGACACGATTTCACTTCAACACTGGTTAAAAGAGATCCCCATGGAGTGCTTAGGCTGGCAATAGCTTCCTGAAGTTCATCTAACCATAGGATTTAGAATTCACAGAAACCCTAAAGATAATCTAGTCCAACCCTCTCATTTTACAGAGGAGAAAACCAAGGTCCAGAACTCTTTAGAGTCTTCCTCTGTGAAGCTTTCTCCTTGCTCCTGTAAGCTGAAAGTGATTGCTCACATTTTCCCAGAGCATTTTGTCTAGACCAGGGGTAGGAAACCTGTGGCCTCAAGGCCACATGTGGCCCTCTAGGTCCTCAAATGTGGCCCTTTGACTGAATCCAAACGTGAATTTGTTCTGTGAATTTGGGATTCAGTCAAAGGGCCACACTTGAGGACCTAGAGGTCCACATGTGTCCTCAAGGCCACTTGTTCCCCACTCCTGGCCTAGGTCCTTTCTTGCCAATTGCTGAGCCCTCCTAGAAATTATGGTTATCTATACATATTGCATGAGTCCCTCTCTCAAGAAAAATGTAAGACATTTGAAGGCAAGAGCCTCCAATGACCCTTTTGGTCTTTGTACTCCCCGCACTGGGGTGTACCATCAAACAAGAGGAGGAAGAGAGCTGGCTGACTGTCCAGCTTCTTTAATGACCCCAAACCTCTCCCAGACCCATCTTTTAAATACCAACATTCTGTTAGCATGGCTAGATGTATGAAAGTCAAGGAACGTTCATCTCTGAAGAACTGGAGATGAGCATCATACACAGAGGACAAGAGAATGAGCAAATCATAGTATTGCACCAATGGTAAACTTCCTAAGAAGAACCACAGTCAAGGATATCATCAAGAAAATGCATACTAATAACAATAATAACTAATATCTAACATGTAGAGGGTGCTTTGAGGTTTGCAAAACACGTTATATAGGTTATCTCATTTGATCTTCAAAATAACCCAATGCTATTATTAATATTATCCCCATTTTACCAATGAGAAAACTGAGTCACAGAGAGGTTAAGTGAATTGCCCAGGCACACACAGCTAGTAAATGTCTGATGTCAGATTTGAAGTCAAGTATTCTTGTCTCCAGCTCCAGGACTCAAGGTGATAGGAAGAGAAGGTGGAATGGACATGTGATGAGAGACAGAAAGGGATGAGAGGTATATAGCCAGAGTGTTGCCCTGTTGTCTTCATGTTGTCAGTAGAAGATGAGGAAGGCTTCTAGAATGTCGAGTGGACCTCTCTCCCCTGTGGCACAGGATATGGACGGAAGTCACCCAGGATGAGTAGTCACAGATAATATTTGATTTCTATCATTGGAAACAACATCCAAAAGAGTGAGATCCATTTGTGTTGAGTACACATCCATTCGTGTTGAGTTCACCAAGGTCATCATCCTCATTCTCATCCTCAGAATCATCATCATCATCATCACGAACACTTATATAGCATTTTAAAGTTGGCAAAGCACTTTAGAAATACTATTATCTCATCTGAGTCTCACAACAACTCTGATGATTCCCATTTTATATATGGGGAAACTGAGACTGAAAGATTGAATGATTTGCCCAGGATCACACAGCTAGGAGGAGGGGACGGCTGGACTGATCCACTCACACTTTCTCATCTGGCACCATTCATTTATAAGTTGGCAAGCCAGGACCAGCAGCCAGCAGTTTAAATGAGGAACTGAGAGAATCTAATTTGACATATGGCATCAATGGTGAGAAGAAGGAGAAATTTGGCTGCAGTTGGTATCTTAAGGTCCAGTGTAGCAGACATATTCTTCTGCCTCTCTGCCTCCCTTCTGTCAGCAGAGCCTGAGCTCCAAGCAGTGAACTTGTCTTCCTGCCAGGGAAAGCCCAAGGTGTCAGGTCATACAGTAGGTCTCCAAAGGTCTCTCAGTGTAAGGGGGAAAGGGCTAAGGAGCACCCACGCTACAACAGGGACAAGTATTTCTCCTAGGAAGTAGAGGTTGAGGTTGCACATCTGGATGCCAAGGTAGTGGGATTTAGTAGAATGAGCATCAGAGCTGAAATGAGGAAGACATGGGTTTGAATCGTACCTACCATACTCAGCAGTTGTGTGATCTTGGCAAGTCACTTTGATTTCTCTCTAACAAAGTCAAATCTCTCTCGCTCAGTTTACTCCCTTATTAAATGAAATATGATGAAATTTCCTCTCCTTGCCTCCTAAGGTTAATCTGAGGAAAGAGCTTTGTAAACCTTAAAGGCTATAGGAATAAATTATATAATTATTTCCTGGTTGCTGCCCTGTGATAGAATGCAGGCTCCTGAGGGAAGGATTTTTTTGTTTGTTTTTATCCTTATATTCCCAGTGCCTAGCACATAGTAGGTGCTTAGTCTTTTTCAGTTGATTAATTGTGGGCTAGAAGAGAAACTAATTGTCTTTTCTTAACATAGAAAAATACATTCCAGGTTCCAGGAAGAAGAGTCAGACTGCTTCAGTTTTCACATAGTAAGGTGAACCACAACATTTAATTCTGGGGTTATCTTTGGCTACAAGTGCCTCCCAGTGGAGGCACTTACACAGTGAGTAAAAGCGATATGTTCATTGCCACCAGCTTTAATTTTTGCAACATTGCTCTAGCACTGTCTATACAGACTCCAATGCAATTTTTCCACTGTAAACCTTTATTTGTGAAAAATTAATCTACTTTAAGATGTATATCTTGCCCTTTTGTGTGCCCTCCCAAAGGGCAACAAAACAATAGTTTCTTATACTTGTTTCCTTCATAAACATATCTTACACACAGTAACAACTGTGCCATGTTAGAAATATCAGTTATTTCTTCTAACTGAATTGCAAACTCTGGGCTGCCCTTAAGCCTGATAATAAGCTGCTGGAATTGGTCATTACTAATTTCAGAAATTCTTTTGGAAACAGTATCATTTGATAAAGGAATTTTACACATTTCATCCCCATACTTTTTCCCAAGAATAATTTCGGACATTTTAATAGCAGCAGGTAACATGAGATCTTCTCCTATCATGTAGAGCTTTTTAGTTTTTGCAATTAAATATGAAATTTCATAAGTTATAAGTAAATGCTTTTCATTAACAGCAACAAATTCCTCAAAACATTGTTTTTCTTTATTTGAAGATTTTTAAAGTAGCTCATAATATTCCTTTAGTTTATTGTAGTACGTTGCATGCTTAGTATTAAGATGTCATTTTAGTTTGGCTGGTTCATGCTCTCTGAATCCAAAGCTTCATTACAGATTAAGCAAAGAGATTTTTCACACCATCATTGTTACTAGAGGTAAATACATACTGCAAATTGATTCGATACATTTTCTTTTTCTTGTCAGTGTAGGTGTACTACAACCTGGTAGCAAAGACTCTGCCAGATCATCATCAGTATTTTCATCTCTTCTGTCTAAATTTGGCTATTTATCCATAACCAAAAAAATGCTCCAAAATACAAATAAACATTGCTAATACTTTCTCGAATAAATACTAACTTTAGTTTGTGAAATTAGATTTGGTTGTGCTTAATTTTAAAAAAATTGATATTCACACTTACATACCCATACAGCAGTGATGATAGAGAAATATAAAAAAGGCTTTTGTCTTACTGCAATTAAACACTTATGTTTCTGTAAAAGGAGATAGCAGCAATTTTTAAAATCAAACATTCCAACACAATGCAATCCAAAAGATAGAGTAATTTGATACTTACAGCTGAGGGATGATGGTAGAAAAATATTAAGATCTTTATTTTCCATAATTAAACTATTATGTTTCTGTGAGAGCATAGAACATTGTACATACAGTGAAAGCACTGCAATTCATAACATACAATAGTCTCAAATGTGAGCAGAGGCATTTCTGGCGGCGTTCACTGGCGTGATGGCATGTGCGGTACAAAGTGCACATGGTGTATGTTCAGAACCAAGACTGCAGTGAAGTCACACGATGCACAGAGGCAAGCGCTGCCAGAAACACCTCAGATTCATTATGCATTTGATTTTCAATTACGTTTTAGTCATTGCACATTCTGAACTCTTTTGCCAAATTTTTCACGATCCACCCCCCACATTCAGGAAGGTCCTCATATGGGGTCTCAACCCTGCTCTAGCCTAGAGAATGATGAGCATGTCCCATGTATAGCTGTGAAAGTGGGAACCTTAGGTTACAACAGGATCATAGGTCTAGAGTTGGAAGGAGTATTTGAGAGCATCTAGTCCAATCCCCCTTTTTACAGATAATGACCCTGAAGCCCAGAGAATTTAAATTATGTGCCTAAAGTCACAAAGGTAACATGCAAAAGAAACAGGATTTGAATCCAAGTCCTCTGACTCCGTATTTAGTGTTCTTCCCATTGTACCAGATCAGGAGAAGACAGTAGGCAAATATTGACTGAGTCATGTTTGTCCTTCATTGCTGAAGAAGACCATGCCATCAGAGAAATGATGACATGATTTGCACTTGACTTTGTTTTAAGTGAAGGAGGGCTGTGCAGGTCACCAGCCTCACTTCTCCTCCAGAGCCATCTGAATCCAGAGACCTGATATTCCTCAGGATGATTGGAGATGGACCAGGATGCACTGGGAGACCTTGGACCCTTTAGGCCAAGGTCTTTGCAGGTACTCACTTAGAGTGAGGCAACACCCTTTCATTGAACAGGCCTGTTTAAGAAGTAGCCAGGGCATGGCCCTTTAATGCAGTCAAGAAAAACAAAGACATCAGGCTGGGTGGGAAAGAGCAACGGTTACTATTGATAATCAGTGTAAAGCTAGGGGTGTCCAGGAGTCCTTGGCAGGGACCTCTTGGAGTCCTAGTTTCAGAGTGTAGTAGGTTGAAGGTTTTGGGAGAAGACAAGGTATGACAACCAAAAAAAGACTCTTGCCAGACCCCTGCCAGGGGTAGAAGGGGAAGTCCCCATCTTCCATGTCAGAGAAAGGATGAGGAACAGAAAGGGGAGCCTTAGCCTAGTTATCATAACTAGGAAAGCTTTTGAGCTACAAGAACAGGAAGGTGGCAAATGCTGCCAGTAGCTCTCATGAGGGCACCAGCTTCCCTTCCACACTAAGGCAGCCTATGGGTATGTTATAAAAGCAGAGATAGTTCAAAAACTGGCTGACGTTCTTTTAACTGGTCTTCAGCTTGTTTAGATCACACAATTGAGTGTATTGACGGGGAGTAGGGCAAAAAGAATCAAGCTAACTCTTGTTATGGCAAAGAAGTGTAGACGTGGCAATTCTGGTTACCGGAATGTCTTTCCTTGTGTGTCTGTTTTCCCTGTGCTATGCATGTGTCCCTGAAAAAAGTTTGATGCACGGGGCCAGGCTGTAAGCTGCCTGAGGTCTCAAGCATGGATCATCGGCAAGTTACCGAATCCCCTAACTGGGAAGTCATTGCCAACTATATCTTCGACCTCAATTTCTGTCCTCTTCTTTATCTGTCTGGGCCAACCTATGTCAGATCTGAATCATGGAACCTTGACCCCAAGCTAACTTCCAGAAGTAAAAGTCATGTTTTCGCATTTCAAGTTCTAAACATCTTATTCTATTTAGGTCATAAAGCCTCCTTGAATATAATCCCAGATGGACCCATCTTATCCCAAATTATGTTCCAGAGTGAGCAGCATTGCCATGAGCATGTACCAGATGCATTCAACAAGCCCACATTTTAAATAATGCCTTTGTCTTGCTCTCATCCTACCCCCATCTTGTCCCTTTTCCCAATTTCTCCTTAAAAAAATATATACGTGCCCTAGTTGTTCCCAGAGGACTATTAACTATGAATAATTTATCCTGGAAATTTGTTATGTTAGAATTACCAATTAGATATGATTATAACTTACCATGGCTAACTCTGCACTAGTGATGGAAATCTGAATCCCATTAAAATCAAATTAGCATATATTAAAGCAAAGAGGGTTTTTCTGCACAGCACTAGCAGTTTATAGCCATGCCAGGCCTGGCCTGTGGAGATGGTGCCCACTTCTGCATGCATACCACGATGTCAATGGCACCCAGGTGCGTGCCAGGATGGCTGGTGGACTGCAGCTCTCCTCTGGAGCAGAGACCAGATGGTCTTTTCTATGTCAAAGGAGCTTGCTTGCTCCTGAGGTAGGCATGGCGTTCAAGGCTCTATTCCCTTATAAAAGAAACAACTGATTAGAGTTTCTTCTACTTGGTTCAAGAAACTGCAGTGTCTTCCTTTCACCTAATGAAAACAAAGCCTGCTTATTTGGTCAGTGGTTAGCACATGTGTCAGAAGTCATATCAGGCTCCCCTGAGGGCCAATTAGCTCCCCTCTGTAAGCCTGGATGGTGGGCCAGGTGCATCTTCCTGTCACTCCACCTCCTCTTCAGATACCCCCTCACCTAATTCTTTGCTTCACCCAAGTTACTGACCATGTCATCCTCTGAAGCCACATCTCCCTTGGACCTCCCTCTGAGCTCTGGCCCAGGCTCCTTGCCTCCACTGATTTATTCTCCACTGTGCCTTTCAAGCTATATTCAACAGTCATAGAAGGTTATGATACTGAAAGGTCTACATCACGTCATCTGTCCATCTATCTATCCATCTATAATCTTATTTGAGCCTCACACAACCTTGTAAGGTGGGCACTGTAGGTGTTATTATCCACATTTTACAAAAAGGCTGAGGTCCACAAAGGATTGAGTGACTTGTCCATGGTCCCATAGTGAGTGTAGGAGGTGAAATTTGAACCCATGTTTCTCATGACTTCAAAATAGGTCCTCATTTCATTATACTATACTGCCTGCAGGACTTGGATCATAGAACTATAAAGTCATAAATAAAAGGGATCTTACAGTATAAAATATCGGAACAAGGAGGACACTTAGAACATAGGATGTCAGGGCTGGGAGGCCCCTTAAAACACAGTGTCAGGGCTGGGAGGTCCCTTAGAACACAGAATGGCAGAGCTGAGAGAGATCTTAGAACTCAGGATGTCAAGGCTGGGAGGGGCCTTAGAACACAAAATGTCAGAGGTAGAAGGGACCTTAGAACACAGAATGGCAGAGCTGAGAGGGACCTTAGAACTCAGGATGTTAGGGTTGGGAGGGGCCTTAGAACATAGGATGTCAGCTTAGAGGGCTCCTTGGAACATAGAATATCAGAGCTGGGAGGGAACTTAGAACATAGAATGTCAGGGCTAAGGGATCCCTTAGAACACAGAGTGTCAGGGCTGGGAGAAACCATAGACAGACAAATAAAGTCAGCATTTCTTAAACTCTTACGTAGTGCCAGGCACTGTGATAAATAGTGGGACTTCAAATACAAGGAACCAATACAGTCCCTGCTCTGAAGGAGTTTATATTCTAATGGGGGAAGTGTCTTGAGGGCCTAGTTCCAGGTATGACAAGGAGAAAGGTCACCTGTTCCAAGAGGAGAATCCAAATTTCAAGTGAAGATGAAAAGTCAGAGGCAGAAGGCACCTTAGAGATGGCCTGATCCTATCATTCCCCTCATAGGAAGACAGAGAAGGCCACAGGTAGGCAGTGACATTCCTGGGGTCATGTAGCTTTGAGGCACCCCACAGGAATGGGAGGTTAACCCAGTGCTTCAGACCACTCTGCCTCAGAGTCATCAAACTGTGAAGTTTCTAACTTTAGACATCATTTTATTCCTTATTTTGTGTGTCTCTTTGATTGTCCTTCTCGTTCACATTTTGATTAAGTTCATAATTAAAGTAATGGAGGCTCCAGGCCACCTGACTCAGCACTAGACCCCACCTCCTGGCTAATCAGAGGACTCCTCCCTCTTGCATGAAAAGCCTAGAACTAGAATTTTATACACACATGGATCTAGTATGAGTCAGGTAAGACTTTGTCCCAGGTACCCACTTCCACAAGTGAGTCCTGGCCAACTGGTCCTTCACTCAGTCCACTGGCTGCCTCCCTCCAGGGTCCTGTGGGTTCAGGGTCCCCAATGTGCCATTTTGCCTGGGGACCCATATCACAAAGAACACAGAATCATGGGATCATCACGGGGCAGGTCAGTGGCAAAGATGCCATGTTCCAATCCCCATAATCTCTCACCTTAATTAACCCAGCCTTGGCCTTCCCCAATCCCTATCATCCTCTGGAACCCTCTTTCATGGGTGTCCTGCTCTCACACATCCCTTCCATCTCCTGGTACTCACTGACTTTCTCCAGAATCTCTTGGCCCCATCTCTAAGGCCAGCAGCTTCTCTCATACCCATTGATACATGAGGCCAGAACAGTCTGCATACTCTTCACTCCCCTGTAATATACCTTCAGACCCTGCCTCTGCCACCATTATTCAACACCTCCTTCCCTTCCTTTAAAGTCTACTAAAGTCTACTCCATGATGTCCAGGTGTTGGTTGCTATGCCTTGATAAATCTCCAGGTGACTCCTTCCTCCCTAAAAAGTCTAGTAATTGAATTGAAGTCTTTTTTTCACTTTAACCCCTACCTCCTTCAAATGCCCTGGTCTAATTCCTCAACTTCCCCAGTGTCCATCACTTTTTCTTCCAGTCTTCTTCATGCACAGGGGGGCACATGCCTTAGAAGAACCCCTCCTCTCTCCCCTGAAAAACTAAATTTGTCTTAGACACTAAAATTCCTGAGTACAGATCTGCTCAGCCATCAGCATCTGACCTCACCTTTTATGGATGAGGAAACTCGAGCCCAGAAAGGGAGAATGAATTACATGACAGATAGAAGGAGCATAGTCTTGGGGCATGGAACCCCAAATTCTGCTTTCTTCCCGCAATGTCATTTATAATATGTAACCCCAGTCCCGCAGACCATTGATATGGAACCCTCTCCTCATTGGTGAAAATCAGTGCTCCATGTCTTCATGGAGGGTGAGGTAGAATTGTTGAGAGTGAGAAGAAAAAGAGACCTGTTCTTCAGGATTCAGGGACTTCACATTTCCATTTTTGACAGAGAAAATAGGCGTATCACTGAAAGGGGAAAAAGACTAGTAAGAAGCCCACTTGTAGGACTTGGATCATGTTTGTATCATTACATTAGAGACTTTGGGGAGTTTTCCCCTGGGTGAGATCTGCAGAGCTGGGTTCCCTCACTCCTAATGGAAGGCCTCCTAATTTAATCTGTATCGTCTGGCATGTATTCTCATGTGAACATTTTGATTTCTTTTGCTATTGATTTGGATAAATGAGTTTCTTTGCTACTTGTCGTATTACGGAAATAGCATCTGAAGGGAAAGAGGTCATCCCCTTGTGCAGAGAACTTGAAGTTCTCTATTTCCTGTTAATCCCAAAAGTTTAACGCAAACCTCAAAACTGCATCCCTTACCTAGACTAACAAAATTTAAGGGAGCAGATAGGTAGAATTCTAGCCTGGTATTCACTCCCTCACAGAGGTCCTAACCTCCTCCTTCCCCTCCTGGCAGGAATCAAAGCTTCCCTTGGAGAAGGATGGGAGGAGGAGACACTAGAGATGTCTATTCTTGCCTCCCTGTGAGTCACACATAACACCTCATGCTAACATGCACCCCATACAGGAATATAGGATACTAGATTTAGAGTTAGGAGTTCATCTAGTCTGATTCTTTCATTTTACAGATGAGGAAACTGAGGCACAAAAAGGTTAAGCAACTTTCTAAACCAGGGTCATGCAGCTAGTCATTGTCAGAGGCAGGATTTCAAACCAGGGCTCCAACTCCAAACCCAATTCTCCTTCCACTGCCTCATTTATCTTCAGCGTTGGGGCAGCTAGGTGGTACAGTGGATAGAGCACCAGTGCAGGAGTCAGGAGGACCTGAGTTCAAATCTCACCTCAGACACTTGACACTCACTAGCTGTGTGACCTTGGGCAAGTTACTTAACCCCAATTACCGCATTCTAGGTCATCTCCAGTCATCCTGATGAATATCTGGTCACTGGATTCAAATGGCTCTGGAGGAGAAGTGAGGCTGGTAACCTGCATAGCCCTCCCTCACTCAAAAACAAAGTCAACGGCAAGTCATATCATTATTTCTCTGATGGCATGGTCTTCTTCGGCAATGAAGGACGAACACACACATATCCTCAGCGTTAAACATGAAGAATAGGAGCTTTCTGAGGTGTTCTTATCCCCACCCTCCAGGTTCCCTCTCCTGGGCCAGGCAGATAATTATTAACAATATTAATAGGAATGCTTACATGGCACAACCGTTTGTCCTAAAAACTCTGGGGTGCTTCATAAGCAGGAAGAGCTCTCCTCCCCCCTTCCAGCCCTCTAGCACCAAAGGCAGGAAGATGTGCAAAATTAACTCATTTATCCATCCTCCTCACTGGGAAGGGCTTCTACACCTCGATCTCAGCCATGAAATTGTCGTGGTTTATCATGCCCTCGACACTTGGACTACAAAGCTGGACTGGTAGTTTCAGGGACTTTGGGGGAATGTGAAAGAAAGATAGCTTCCTATAAGGCAAAGGGGGAGTAGGGGGATGGACCCAGGCTTGATGTCCTCTGACCCAAAGTGAGAGTTAGGACCACTCAGAGTTGCAGAGGAACAGCTGGGGGATGGTTGAACTCAAAGTCCCCAAGCCTGGACCCATTCTGCCACTCTCTACCTATAGTATATAGACCTAAGGCAACAAGCATTTATTAAGCTTTTACTGTGTGCCAGCCACTGTGATAGAGATACAAAAACAAACAAAAAGAAAGGCAGTCCCTGCCCTGGAGTTGCTTACAATCTAAGAGAGAACAGGACACAATAAGAAAAGAGAGAAGTCTGGGAGATGAAGGAAGGAGTGAGCAAGACCAACCTGGACATTTCCTTAAGATGGAGGTTCTGGGAGGAATTGATCAATCAATGGAAGAGGTTGCAGTGGTAGGGACACTTCCAGGATGAGAAACCTGTTGGAACATAGTGGGAAAAGGTGTCTGGAAAGTCAGGAGTATAGCCTAGAAGGGAATGAAGGAGAATTATCAGCTTCAGCAAATCCTTTTGCTCCTCCACCAAATGAGCTGAGATGCCCCAAACTAACCTCCTCAGAGACTGTGATTCTCAGTCCTTCTACTCAAGTCAGAAATCAAGTGGTCAGAACCTTGCAGGGCAATGCATTCTGTGGATTTCTGTGGCAGTGGACAATTTTACAGAATGATAAGATCTTGGAGTTGGAAAAGACCTCAGAGGTGATCTAAACAGGAAATCCCTCAGAAAGATCCCAGACAATTTGCCTCCTTGGAGTCAGGAAGACCTAGATTTGAAGCCCATCTCAAACACTAGCTGTGTGACTTCTAGGAAAAGCCCCTAACCTCTGTCTGCCACTGTTTTCTCATCTGTAAAATGGGAAGGATAATAGCACCTCCCTCACAAGCTTGTTAAGAGGATCAAAGAGATTATATTAGCAAGGGGTTCTGCAAATCCGCAAGCACAGTATAAACGTCAATAACTATCTTTGCTGTCACTGAGTCTTCCTTGCCTGTAACAAGAGGGTAACAGAAAGGGGATCCGTATGACAGAAGAAAGTTCTAGAATTTTAGAAATGCTGTTTTATCCAGGTCAGGGTTGAAAGAAACAGGGCCTTTTTTGTCTGAACTCCTCTCCTACATGACTACTTCTTTCCTGTCATTTGCCTTGCCTCCATTCAGACACACCTAGAAATTCAAGAAAAGATACCCAGAGGTCTGGAATGTTTTTAAAAAACCTCTTACAGGGGGGAGGAGCCAAGATGGCGGAGTAGAAAGATACACATATGCTAGCTCCAAACCCACAGCCCATAAATTACCTGTAAAGAAGAACTCCCAACAAATTCTGGAGCAGCAGAAGCCACAGAACAATGGAGCAGATGAGATTTCTGATCCAGAGAGCCCTGAAAAACTGACCTGAAGGGTCCGTCATGCAATAGATCCTGAGCGGAGCCTAGCCCTGCCTTGGCCCTGTGGCACTGAGAGGAGCAGATCAGAGCAGGCTTCAGGGACAGAATCTCCTGCAACTGCACAGGTCCCTCCACCCACAGGTGACAAGGGTCAGTGAAAGAGTCTTTTTGGGTGGCCGAGAGGGGAGTGGGGTGTCCCCATGGCTCGGGCCCCCTCAGGAGGCAGCAGCAGGGGTGGCAGCAGACAGAGGCTCCCAAAGCAGGCAGGAGCTCGGATCCATTGTTGAAGGTCTGCGCATAAATCCCCTGAGGGAACTGAGTCCCGTGTCATGGCCCTGCCCCCACCTGAGCACCTGAACTTAATCTCACACTGAATAGCAGCCCCACCCCTGCCCAAAGCCCTGAGGCTGGGAAGCAGCATTTGAATCTCAGACCCCAAGTGCTGGCTGGGAGGATCTGGAGGCCAGGTGGGTGTGAAGAGGAAGCTCAGAAGTCAAGTCACTGGCTGGGAAAATGCCCAGAAAAGGGAAAAAAAATAAGACCATAGAAAATTACTTTCTTGGTGAACAGATATCTCCTCCCTTCCTTTCTGATGAGGAAGAACAATGCTTACCATCAGGGAAAGACGTAGAAATCAAGTCTTCTGTATCCCAAACATCCAAAACAAATATTCCATGGGCTCAGGCCATGAAAGAGCTCAAAAAGGATTTTGAAAATCAAGTTAGAGAGGGGGAGGAAAAACTGGGAAGAGAAATGAGAAAGATGCAAGAAAAGCATGAAAAGCAGGTCAACACCTTGCTAAAGGAGACCCAAAAAAATGCTGAAGAAAATAACACCTTGAAAAATAGGCTAACTCAATTAGCAAAAGAGGTTCAAAAAGCCAATGAGGAGAAGAATGCTTTCAAAAGCAGAATTAACCAAATGGAAAAGGAGGTTCAAAAGCTCACTGAAGAAAATAGTTCTTTCAAAATTAGAATGGAACAGATGGAGGCTAATGACTTTATGAGAAACCAAGAAATCACAAAACAAAACCAAAAGAATGAAAAAATAGAAGATAATGTGAAATATCTCATTGGAAAAACAACTGACCTGGAAAATAGGTCCAGGAGAGACAATTCAAAAATTATGGGACTACCTGAAAGCCATGATCAAAAAAAGAGCCTAGACATCATCTTTCATGAAATTACCAAGGAAAACTGCCCTGATATTCTAGAACCAGAGGGCAAAATAAGTATTCAAGGAATCCACTGAGCACCGCCTGAAAGAGATCCAAAAAGAGAAACTTCTAGGAACATTGTGGCCAAATTCCAGAGTTCCCTGGTCAAGGAGAAAATATTGCAAGCAGCTAGAAAGAAACAATTCAAGCATTGTGGGAATACAATCAGGATAACACAAGATTGAGCAGCTTCTATATTAAGGTATCGAAGGGCATGGAATAGGATATTCCAGAAGTCAAAGGAACTAGAACTAAAACCAAGAATCACCTACCCAGCAAAACTGAGTATAATACTTCAAAGGCAAAAATGGTCTTTCAATGAAATAGGGGACTTTCAAGCATTCTTGATGAAAAGACCAGAGCTGAAAAGAAAATTTGACTTTCAAACACAAGAATGAAGAGAAGCATGAAAAGGTAAACAGCAAAGAGAAGTCATATAAGGGACGTATAAAAGTTGAACTGTTTACATTCCTACATGGAAAGACAATATTTGTAACTCTTGAAACTATTCAGTATCTGGGTACTGGGTGGGATTACGCACACACACACACACACACACACACACACACACACACACACACATAGAGACAGAGTGCACAGAGTGAATTGAAGAGGATGGGATCATATCTCAAAAAAATGAAATCAAGCAGTGAGAGAGAAATATATTGGGAGGAAAAAGGGAGAAATGGAATGGGGCAAATTATATCTCATAAAAGAGGTAAGCATAAGACTTTTTAGTGGAGAGAAAAAGAGGGGAGGTGAGAGAAAAATATGAAGTTTACTCATCACATTCAACTAAAGGAAGGAATAAAATGCAAACTCATTTTGGTATGAAAACCTATCTTACAATACAGGAAAGTGGGGGAGAAGGGGTTAAGCAGGGAGGGGGGTATGATGGAAGGGAGGGCAATGTGAGGAGGGAGCAATTTGAAGTCAACACTTGGGGAGGGACAGGATCCAAAGAAAGAATAGAAGCAATGGGGGGCAGGATAGAATGGAGGGAAATATAGTTAGTCTTACACAACACGACTATTATGGAAGTCATTTGCAAAACTGCACAGATATGGCCTATATTGAATTGCTTGCCTTCCAAAGGAAATGGGTGGGGAGGGAGGGATGAAGAGAAGTTGGAACTCAAAGTTTTAGGAACAACTGTTGAGTATTGTTCTTGCATACAACTAGGAAATAAGAAATACAGGCAATGGGGTATAGAAAGTTACCTGGCCCTACAGGACAAAAGAGAAGATGGGGACAAGGGAAGGGAGGGATGATAGAAGAGAGGGCAGATTGGTGATAGGGGCAATTAGAATGCTTGGTGTTCTGGGGTGGGGGGAGGGGACAAATGGGGAGAAAATTTGGAACCCAAAATTTTGTGAAAATGAATGTTAAAAGTTAATTAAATTAATTTTTAAAAAAAGAAAAGAAAAAGCTCTTACAGAGACAGGAGGATGGTTCAGATGATCTTTGGAAACACCTTCCAACCAACCTGTCCCAGAATCACAGATTTTCAGAGTCAGTGCAGCATTCACCCTCCCCGCCCAGGCCACCCCTGCCACACACACATCCTCCTACTGAAAAATATTTGACCAGAGGTTATTCAAGTTCCATTTTGTTTTCATCTTCCTAATAGATAGTACTGCCCACTCTCCATCCCCTGGCTATTTTAATGTAGAAGTCCATGGTTTCATAGCACTGTTGAATCCTACCTTTAGGAAGGCTGGCCTTCCCTAATCCCATCTTTCATACTTCAGAGGAAGACAGCCCAAGTAGGCAGGAGGTTCTGATGGACCATTGGGGAACTTGGGCTGCTAGGAGGGAATATAGGCACTGGAGAAGCCTTCAGAATCAACACTTCCAGGCTGAACACACAGTAGGCACGTTGGCCAATTAATGTCTCCTGGAGAAGGGTGTCCTTTGAGCTAGGAAGGCTGGTGGCAGGAACGATATCAATCTCAATGACAACAGGGACAATAACATATATAGTATTTTGCCAAGTGCTTCACACATGCTGTTTCATTTGATCCTTACAACAACCCTAGGAGATAGGCGATATTAGTATGCTCATTTTACAGTCAAAGAAACTGAGACTAGGAGAGGTTAAGCGATTTGCTGAGAGTCATGTACCTTGTATCAGAGGCAGAATTTAAATTCAGTTCCTCCTAACTTCAAATTTCATGCTGTATCCACTGTGCCAGCTACCTCTCCAGTTACCATTCTAGTTGTGAGGTTGAAGATGTCCAGAGGGTCACAAACATTTTAGAATCATAGAACATCACAGCCTTAAAAGACCTTAGAACACAGAATGTCGGAGCTGGGAGGGCCCTTAGAACACAGTATATCAGAGTTAAAGGAGGCTTAATGTAGAATTTTAAATTGTATAACTCTGGGTAAATCACTTAACCTCTCAGCTTCAGTTTCCTCATCTATAAAATGGGGGTGATAATGTCACTTGAGATAAAATACTTAAGGTAATTTGTATACCTTAAAGTTCTATGTAAGTGATATTTTTCAAAAGGGCAAAAAGAGAAATGATAAATTACTTGAGCTCATACAGGGAGTAAGCAGCAGAAGCAGAGCTTGGATATCCTGAGCTGGTGATCAAGTGTACTTTCTATCACGCCATATTTGTCCCTCTATGTTAGAGGCTGGAGGAAAAGGGGTAAACTTTCCCATCCAGTCCTTCCAGGACAGATCGGGCCCTTGGGTTCCCCAACCCACCATCCTCTGGCCCTAAGCCAGCCTATCTGCCTCCTTCCATTTTTAGTAATTATGCAAATCTCTCGTCCCAGGCTAAGCAAAGCAGGGGAGGAAGCCTGGGCCTCATTTGGCCTGCTCTCTCGGAGCTTGACAGGATAAGATAGGCAAACGACAGATTATACTGGCCCACTCTGGTAAACACAAGTTTAATTACTTTTTGAGAGAGAGGCATGGAAAAAAGATGAAATAAATTCCCAATCGGCTCTGTCAAGGCAGGAAAGTTAAGCGCGTAGAAAGTAAAGAGTCAAGTGTACTGGACTCTTAACTATAGCGAGTTGGGAGGAGGGCCTGAGGGAAGGGAACTGATGAGAATGGAAAGATGTTACGCTGGAGAAAAACACTGCTGGCTGAGACATACCCATCTTCCAGCAAAGCAAGGAAATCAAAGCAGTAGAGCTTCAGGGACTGCAAGGCAACAGTTGTAGCCAAGAATCTGAAGTAGGGCACCAGCCCCGCTTCCAAACCAGGGCTCCCAAAAGCCAAGCATAAAAACTGAGGTTCTCTCTTGGTGCTTGAGATGAACACAACAGCACTTGGAGAAAACCTGGTGGAGGCTTAAAAAAAATATATCACATTGGATAGGAATTCAATGAAAAGAAGCAATGACAAATACAAGGAATTCAGAGAAGTTTAGGAAGATTTGTGTGAATTGAAACAGACCCAAAAAAACCAATATTCACAACTGCAATACAAATTTAAAGATCACTAAAAAGGAAGTTGAACTCTGCATAAGGGAAAAATTCAGTGAAGGGCTAACGATGATTAAAGTTAGCACTTCTCACCCCTTTCTCCCTCACTGAAAGAGAGGCTTAGGGGGCTGGCTTTTTGTTTGGTTGTTGTTTTGGTTTTTTATTTTGTTTTTCGCTTAATTCTCCTTTGTTACAGGGAAGGATTCAATCAGGCAAGGTGTGTATGTTCATCCTTTGTTGCCAAAGAAGACCATGACATCAGAGAAATAATGACATGACTTACCCTTGACTTTGTTTTGAGTGAGGGAGGGCTGTGCAGGTCACCAGCCTCACTTCTCCTCCAGAGCCATCTGAATCCAGAGACCAGATATTCATCAGGATGACTGGAGATGGCCCATGATGAAGCAATTGGGGTTAAGTGACTTGCCCAAGGTCACACAGCTAGTGAGTATCAAGTGTCTGAGGTGAGATTTGAACTCAGGTTCTTTTGATTCCTGCACTGGTGCTCTATCCACTGCACCACCTAGCTGCCTCCATCAGGCAAAATAGTGAGAATACAAAGACAAAAATCAACAATAAAATGTGTTTTTTAAACAGAAAAACCTCATGGCATTGAGGAAAGAGGAGATAAAAGGATTGTGTTCAGATCTGAGTGCTGTATTTTAGGAAGGACAGTGATAAGCTAGCACAGCATATAAAGCACCCACCCTGGAGTCTGGAAGACCTGAGTTCAAATCTGTCCTCATACCCTTACTGGCTCTATGACCTTGGGCAAGTCACTTAACCCTGTTTGCCTTTATTTCCTCATCTGTAAAATGAGCTGGGGAAAGAAATGGTAAAACCACTGCAGGATCTTTGCCGAGAAAACACCAAATGCGGTCACGAAAAGTCAGACACAACTGAAACAAGTGAACAGAAATGCAGAAGACAGCGATGAGATAGTAAAGGGGAGACAAGATTGGACCATGTGAGGACTGGCTGAAGGAAGCATTTAGCTAAAGAAAAGACATCAGGGAAACTGAAGAGTTGACTTTAACTGCTCCAGACATTTTCTCTGACTGTCCCACCATGCCTGGAACGCTCTCCCTCCTCTGCTCCTACTATAGACCTTCCAATTAAACTGCCACCTTGGACAGGAAGCCTTCCCCACCTCTCTTAATTCCAATGTCGTCCCCCTCTTAATTATTTCCTATTAATCCTCTAGATAGATTGCTTGCATATATTTGTTCACCTGTTGTCTTCCCCCATTAGATTGGAAGCTCCTTATGGGCAGAGACTATCTTTTGTCTCTTTTTGTATTCCCATAGTGCCTGGCACATAGTATGGGCTTAATAAATATTGATTGATTGATCAATTTGAAGGGTTATCACAGGAAAGATGGTGGAGGGAGAAGCGTTTGACTTTACTTTGCCTTGCTCCAGAAGTAGGAGCGATAAGTAGAAAAGACAGATTTAAGCTCGATGTCTGGAAAATATTTCCCACCAATTAGAGTGATCACTAAGTTCCTGGGATCCCCCCTCACTGGAGGTTTTCAAGCAGGCACTCACTGGCTGTGTGACCCTGGGCAAGTCACTTCGCCCTGTTTGCCTCAGTTTCCTCATCTATAAAATGATCTGGAGAAGGAAGTGGCAAACCACTCTAGAATCTCTGCCAAGAAAAATCTCAAACGGGGTCACAAAAAAAGGAACCTTACAATCTAATAGCCAATTCAAACCTGAGGAGAGGATGGGGACAAATTGTCGGAATCTTAACATAGGGAGTCCCTACTTCGGTAAGGCTTCACTCCATTGTCTCTGAGATCTTTTCCAAAGTCCTATGACATTTCTCCATCCCCATGAAAATCTGCAGAAAGGTTCTTCCTGCAGGTTTTCTGATCAGGGGTGTACCAGAGTGAGCTTAAAACCAGATCACTAGAACCAATTGTTAAAATTTCATTGCGAGCCTTTATACCTAAGAAATTAGCAGATACAAAAAATCAATTTATTGCTTTATTGATTGTCTAGACTTAAGAAAGTGGTGGATGAAATGCTTATGACGCAGATTAAGCTTAAAAGTATGTCTTGCATATTTTTCCAGCTAGTTGAACTCGAACTCGAACTGAACTGCACATGTAACAACTGACCCCTTGAAAACTTTGAGAACTCTTCAATGTTCCTTGGTACTTCTCCCACGTTCAGTGGAGGTTGTTAGAGGACAAACAGTTAAGCACATTATCAGTCTAGCCCTTATCCAGCAAGGACAATTACCAGACCATGCTAGAAACATCAATCCAGTAGCAAAAGCTGGAGAGGCCTTTAGAACATAGGATGTCAGAGCTGGGAGGGCCCTTAGAACACAGAAAATCAGAGCTGGGAGGGCCCTTAGAATGCAGGATGTCAGAGCTGGGAGAGTCCTTAGAATATAAAATGTCAGAGCTGGGAGGAGCTTTAGAATACAGGATGTCACAGCTGGGAGGGCCCTTAGAATGCAGGATGTCAGAGCTGGGAGAGTCCTTAGAATATAAAATGTCAGAGCTGGGAGGGCCTTTAGAACACAGGATGTCAGAACTGGGAGGGCCCTTAAAACAGAATGTCAGAATTGGGATAGCCTTAAAACACACAATATCAGAGCTGGGAAGGCTCCTAGAACACAGACTGTCAGAGGTGGGAGGAAATCTTAGAATATAGAATGTCAGAGGTGGGAGAACCTTAGAACACGGAAAGTCGGAGCTGGGAGGGTGCTTGAGTTCCAGCTGGTGCCCCTGAACAAGTCCCTTCTCTAGAAGGGTTTTTCTGCTCAGAACAGGCGAGTGAACACAGTCAGGAAGTGACAGAGCAGGGGTTCCACTCTGATTACCCCTCCCCACCACCTCTCACTGTCTAGTACTGACCCTGGGGCTCAACTCCTACAGTTTAAGGAGTCGCTGCTGAGATCCTGCTTCTGTTTGCCCAGGGCAAGGTTTGAAAATTGTTCCCCCTGTGCCTGTCCTTACCCACTGATGGCTTCCTACTTTCACTGTAACATATTGATTTAGGACAAAATAAATTCCTGTGGGCCATGAAGAGCTGGAGGAAGGCATGTAAGGGAGGGAAGCTTCCTCCTTCTCTGGGTTTTAATTTTCACAACTTCTCTCTCTCACTCTCGAGGTTTTTCAATGCTTTTCAAAGCACCCCCAGCTCTCCTGCGTGGAATGGACATCAGCCTCTCAGGACAAACCTCACCATACAAGGGAGGCAGCAGGAGGCAGGGCCATGAGCACCTGCAACAGGACCTGTCCTTACTCTCCCACTTACTTGGTGTGGGAACCCTTCAACACCATCGACCAAATGAGCTGCCTCTCATCGCTGACATGAATGGCAAAGGCTTCAAATGACACCTCTGAAAGGTAGTCAGTGCCCTGTCCTAAGGATCGGGTGATGGAGAAGACATGAGGGACAACACAGCTCCTGGTCCAGGAGAAAGCACTTACTGTACTGGCTGATTGACTGTCTCTTAGATTTAAAGCTTAAAGGGACCTTAGAACCATTAAGCCCAACATCCCTCAACCCATCTTACAGACTTTGAAACTGAGACACAGGGATGCTAAGTGATTTGCCTAAGATCACATAGCCAATTTGTGTTGGAGGCAAGATTTGAACCCTAAGCTCCCCTCCCAGCTGACATTCTGTGCTCTAAGGAGCCTCTCAGTTCTGACATCCTGTATTCTAGGGACCCTCCCATCTCTGACACCCTGTGTCCTAAGGGCCCTCCTAGCTCTGACATCCTGTGTCCTAAGGACCCTCCCATCTCTGACACCCTGTGTCCTAAGGGCCCTCCTAGCTCTGACATCCTGTGTTCTAAGGGCCCTCCCAGCTCTGACATCCTGGGTTCTAGGAGCCCTTCCAGATCTGACATTCTATGTTATAAGGGCCCTCCTAGCTCTGACATCCTGTGTTCTAAGGTCCACTCTATGGTCTAATATTTCCCGTTCTGAGGCCCCTCTCAGCTGCCACATTCTATATTGTCAAATTTCTTCAAGTTTTAACATTCCATGATTCTACCAAATATATTGTCAGCCTCAGCTGACACACTAGTCGGTTTTGTTCAACTGTTTGGTTTTTCTCTTTTATTACATTTTATTCTTTGTTGTAGGGGATAGCTCTCTGGGTAGGGTATAGGAGGAATGTATTTGGAAATGAAGGTAACATAAAAACAAAATAGACCTATAAAAACTAAAAAGATTTATAAAGATCTATAAAAACATGCCATGGTACGTTTCTATGATTCTCTATTGATAGAGAATTTTAGGTACGTGTTCAGTCATTTTTAATTCTGTCTGACTCTTCGCAAACCCTAGTTAGGGTTTTCTTGGCAGTAGTTTGCCATTTCCTTCTCCAGCTCATTTTACAGATGAGGAAAATTGAGGCAAACAGGTTTAAGTGACTTACCCAGGGTCACACTGTTAGTAAATATGTGAGGCTGGATTTGAACTAAGGAAGAGGAATCTTTCTGACTTCAAGCCCTGCCCTCTATTTACTGCCCCACCTAGCTGACCCTGAAATTAGAGGTCCACAGAATATCAAATTTGGAAGGGAGCTCAAAAACCAGGTAGTCCAATGCAGACCTCTCCAAGCTGTTTCTCCATCACTACTCAACCAATGGTCATTCCTTTGGTTTTGTTTTATAATTTCTTGATTTTTCATAAAGTCATTAGCTTCCATCTGCTCTATTTTAATCTTTACGGAATTATTTTCTTCAGTGAGCTTTTGACCCTCCTTTTCTGTCTGGTCAATTTTGCTTTTTAGGGCATTCTCTTTTTGGATCTCTTTAGCCATTTGAGTTAGTTTATTTTTTAGTGTTATTTTCTTCAGCATTTTTTGGGTCTCCCTTAGCAAACAGTTGACTGGGTTTTCAGAATTTTTATGCATCCCTCTCATTTCTCTTCCCAATTTTTGTTCTACTTCTCTTACTTGATTTTCAAAATCCTTTTTGAGCTCTTCTATGGCTTGAGACCAATTCATATTTTTCTTGGAGGCTTTGGGTTGAGGAGCTTTGACTTTGTTGTCATCTGTCTGCATGTTTTTGTGTTCCTTCTCACCAAAGTAAGATTCTATAGTCTGATTCCTTTTTCAGTTTTTGTTCATTTCTCCAGCCATTTACTTGACTTTTGAGCTCTTTGTCGAGGTAAATCTCTGCTTCCAGTGGGAGTGGGGGGTGTACTGTCAACCACTCCATTCCCCCACAATCTGTGGGCCTAGAGCTCCAGAAACAGTGGCTGTCTCTGCCCCTGTGGCTGCTGTGGCTGCCATGGGTTCTTCCACCCCCTTCCCCCTCTGCCGCCCTGGGGCTGGAACCAGACCCCTCCACTCTCCCACACTGGTCCCACAGGCTTTTTATACTGACCATCCAATTTGTCCTCGGTGTTTTGGGGTCCTGAAGTTTGGAAACTGCCACAGGTATGAGAGATTCAGTCTCCCCAAGGCCTGCTCAGGCCTGTCTGTGCCAGTGCAGCACACGTTGCACTGTGATCTGCTCCCAGTGGCAGTGTGATAGACACTTCCCAGTGACCTTCCAGGCTGTCTTGGGCTGCAGATTTGCTTCACTTCATCATTTTGTGGGTTATGCAGTTCCAGAATTTCTTTAGAGCCATTGTTTACAGGTATGTGGCTGGGCTTGGGGGCAGTACTCTAGAAAGTGCATGCTGTTACTCTGCCATCTTGGCTCCACCCCCTCAACTAATGGTCATGCTGCCTTTACATGAAGACTTTTCTTTGAAGGGGGAACCCTGTACCCACAAGGCCCATTCAGCTTCTGACTAGCTCTCATCATTAGGAGGGGTTTTTTCTTGGCATTATGCCTAAATCTGCCTTTTTGTAACTTTCACACTTTATTTTCAGTTGTACCCTTTGGGGCCAACCAGAGCAAATCTGATCCTTCTTTCCTATTACAGCTTTTCAGATACTTAAGGACAGAGACCAATTAAAAGTAAATAGATAGCTTCCTGCTCTGTCCAACATGGAAAATGAGCCAAGTGTTCTCTCAGGGATATCTTTGTCCAAATCACTGAATCTAGCCAGGGTTCCCATTCTTCCTGGCTGTCCAAGAAGGAGGTCTTATCATTTCCTCACCCTGAGTGGCTTACCTGGAGAATTCCCCCAAAGTCAGAGTCATCTCTCTGCCAAATGTTGTTCTATTGCACACACACACACATATACACACACACACACACACACACACACACATACACACATACACACATACACACACACCATTGTCTTTTATTCTAACTTCAAAGACACATGAAAGTTCTTGGTTACTCATAGACCTGTCATACTCTTGGGCAGGGCACCTGTGATCTTTCCTAGAACATCACTGCTTGTTAACCCATGGAACTACTGAATACACATCTAAGTGAATAATCTCTTAACCGCTAAACCCAATGACTTTTTCTTAATCCTCGTTGTCCTTAACGCTTTGCAGTTTTTGATTCTGATGACCACCTGCCTCCCCAAGATTTTCTCCTCCATTGACTTACAGAAGACTGCTACTTCATGTTTCTCCTCCTTCCTATTGGACCACCCTCATTCTCCTTTGCTCTTGCTCATCACCCTTACTATACCCCCAGAAGCCTAGGTGTTGTCCTAATTTTCAAAAAAAAAAAAAGGAGGGGGAAGAGAATAGTCTACCAACTCTAGACCAGTGAATTTGACTTTAATTGCTAGGGAAATTCTAGAATAATTTTTCCAAGAGATGTTTGATGAGTGAACATTCCCAAAGGGAAGCAGTGATAATGAAGAGTCAATAGGCTCTTTAGCTAGAACAGATCTTGCCAGACTAGACCCATTTAAAAATCTTTTTCAACTGGGGTATTAAGCTCATTGCTGAGAGGAAAGCTATGGTTATGGTTTACATGGATTTCAGCAGAACAACAGATAAAGCATATCACAATATTCTTGTGGAGAAGGCAGAGAGATGTGGACCAGATAATAATGCAGTTAGATGCATTCTGAGGTGGCTGGTTGGTTAGACTCAAAGAATAGTTACAAAAGGTTCATGGTCAATGTGACAGAGAGTCTCTAGTGGAGTATGCCAGGGATCTGTACTTGGCTATTTAACACTTTTATCCATGACTTTGATAACAGCATACATGGCATTCTCATCAGATTTGTAGATAATAATAAAGCTGGTGTAGCTGTGGGCAACTAGATGTCACAATGGATAGAACAGAGTCAGGAGGACCAGAATTCAAATTCATCTTCAGGCACTTACTAGCTGGGTGACCTTGAGCAAGTCACTTAACTCCATTTCCTTCGGTATCTGTAAAATGAATCGAAGAAGGAAATGGCAAACCACTCCAGTATCCAAGAAAACTCCAAGTGGGGTCACAGAGAGTTGGATACAGTTAAAATGACGGCAGCAACAAAAACAAAGTTGGGTGGGAAGAGATGGCTAAAAGAGTAGGTAGTAGAGTCGCCCTCCTCCTCCTTCCACAGCAATCACCTCCTCCCTCTAACCTCTCTGATGAGGGCTTTTCTTCACATTTCAAGGAAAAATTGAGGTCATTTGCCTAGAGTACCCTCTCCTCCTCTTCTTCCTTCTCTTCCATTCCTCTGACCTCATCTCTCACCATTTCCTCCTTCACTCTAGTCCCCAGTGACCAGGTAGATGGCCTTTCTCCTTGAAAAGTCCAAATCCTCTATGTATACCTTTAGTCTCCTCCACTGCCATTTTCTCTACCATTTTGACATATCCACACCACAGCCCACTCTCTAATTTTCCATTTCTTCCCTACTGGTTTCTTCCCTGCTTTCTACAAAACATGCCCTTGTCTCCTCCATCCTGAAAAACAAACAAACAACCACCTCATTAGACCCTGCCATGCTGCCCCCAGTTATCATCTTCATCTCTCCTCTACTTCTCAGCTCAATTCCTTTAAAAAGTCATCAAAAATCAGTCCCTTCACTGCTTCTCCTCTCATTCATTTCTAAACTCTGTAATTTGGCTCCCAGTTTCATCGTTTGACTGAAAATGCTCTCTCTCAAGTTATCAAGGATCTCTTAATTGCCTATCAAGTATCTCTTAATTGCCTGCTTTCACCCTTCATCCTTCTTGATCCCTCTGTACTTTCTGATGCTATGGATCACCCTCTCCCACTAGCTACTCTTTCCTCTCTGGGCTTTTATTACTGCCCTCTCTTGGTTCTTCTGGGGCTCTGTTGATGGATCTCCTCCCACTGCTCTGGGGAGCCCCCAAGCTGGGATCTTTCTCTTTCCACCCCTCCATACCATCTCACTTGATGATCTCATAAGTTCCTATGCACTCAATTAACTTCCCTATGCCAATTGCTCTTGGATCTGTTTGGTCCCTCCTGAGCTCCAGTCTCATATCACCAAGCACCAGATCAGACATTTTGAACTGAATGTCTCTTAGGCAGCTTTAAATGGGAGTATAGGAGCCCAACATTATCTTTCCTGCCAAACCTTCAAAAGTACCACCATCCTTCCTAAGTTCACAATCTCAAAACCATCCTCCCTTTCATTCACCCCATATATCTAATTGGCTGTCAAATCTTGTCATTTCTGTCTCTCCTACCCTTGTGCATTTGCCCCCTTCTCTTCATTCACCCAGGCCCTCATCATCTCTTGCTCATATTATTGCTAATTAGACTCTTTGCCTAAAGTTTCTCCCCACTCCCAGCCATCCTTCCCACAGCTACTGAAGTAATTTCCCTAAAATGTAGGTCTGATCATGTCATACTCCTCCTCAATAAACTCCAATGGCTCCCTATTACCTCTAAGATAAAATAGAACAACCTTCATTTGGCATTTAAAACTCTCCACTACCTGGCCCCCTTCCCCCCTTTCCATTTTTTCTTACTTCTACTACTCTCCACATACTCTACATGGGCCTTATTGGCTTACTTGCTGTCCCTCACATCTCCTCTGTGTCTTGTTCTATGTGTCTGGAATGTTCTCCGTCCCAACTTTTGACTCTTAGGATCCCTGGCTTTCTTTAAGACCTAACTTTTTGTTGTTCAGTAGTTGTCAGTCATGCCTTACTCCCAGTGACCCTATTTGGGGTTTTCTTGGCAAAGATACTGGAGTAGTTTTGTCATTTCCTCCTCTAGCTCATTTTTGCAGAGGAGGAAACTGAGGCAAATAGGGTGAAGTGACTTGGCCAGGGTTAAACAGCCAGTAAGAGTCTGAGACCAGATTTGAACCCAGGATGATGAGTCTGGAGCTCACTGAGCTGGAGAAGGAAATGACAAACCACTTCAGTATCTTTGCCAAGAAAGCCTTAAGTGACATCACCAAGAGTTGGACACAACTAAAAAACCAACTAAACGATAATTCCCTGACTTTATATCCAAATCTCTCCCTTCTCTCTTACTTTCTATATTGAATCACCTGTTCATATCACTGGTTTTGTGTGTTACTGTTTAGGTCTGGAAGAAGATAATCAATTCTTTATTGACCTCAAGACCTTTTCCATTATAGGAGATCTTCAGTCTTAGATTGCTCTGTCACTCCAGACATCCATATAGGTCTCTTGAGAAGGGGAGGTACGTAAGTTGCTTGACTCTAACAATGTTGAATTTTTTACCTTTGTCCAATGCTGAGTCAACAGGTCCTGGGGTGGGAGAAGGAACAAAGGGAAATCAGAGGCCCAAGAGAGACCACCTATTGTCTCAATCGTTTGTGAATTGTGGGGTTTCTGTGGTGGGTTAAATAAAACTTGTCCAATCTGCAAGGCACTGTCAGCCTGAGTGCTTGCATGGAAGCTGATATCCTTTTCTGACATTTTTCACATTCTCCAGAGGACACCATGACATTTGGGTATAGGATAATGAAGTAGACAAATAAACACAGTCAATCTAGACAAGTGAGGGGACTATGGGTAAGTGCATCATCAGAAGGAATGGCAAAAGGGGGCTAAGTTGTAGAAGCTTCACATCCAAAGCCCCATACACAGCAACCATCGTGGAAGGAGGTGTGAATATCTCTGAACCCCAAAAGAAGAACAGGATAAGGAGCCCATCTCTGTATACTCATTCAGACTTTGGTATGGTAGAAAGAGTGCTTAGTTTGGAATCAATGCCTCCAGTTTTATTTCTTCTACTTACTACCTGGGTAACTTTGGACAACCATTTTTCTAGTCTCAGATTCCTTATCTATATAATAAGAGGGACAGACAATTAGAGCTGTCAGACACTCGACTTGCATGTGACCCACAGTACTCCTGAGTCCAGGCTGAACCAAATTAATTAAAATGTAATTTGGAAATGTTTAACTAAATTAATTAGAATCCAATAAAATATAGAAAATGTTCATTTGTGGTGTTCTAACTCAATCTGCAGGTTGCAGAGATCCATCTTTATTTAAGCTTGACACCACTGGACTAGATGTCTTCTAAGATCCCATCTATTTCTAAAATCCTGTGATCTCACAGAAAATATTCACCTCCCTCTTTTTCACTTGTCTAAGTTCTACCCATCTTTCTCTAGGATCTTGGCCACCTTCTGCTTGCATGTAGATGAAGAAAATCTATCCTAGGGTCAAAAAACTATGTGTTTTTACATCCAATCAAAATCATAGCTGGGGAGGCCCAACCAGTACATTTAGTTTTGCTAGTCAGTCAGAGAACAAAGTAGTTCAAAGTAAAGGCATTTAATGAAATAACAAAATAAGAAAAGTAGAAATGAAATGTCCTTCCCCATACTCCAGAAACCTTGAATATATTCTCCCACAAATACATACACTGTCAGTAATTTTGCATGAGGGCACATATGTAAGGGGATAAATGTTGCTGGAGCACATGTGTGGAAAAACACCCAAATCTGAAAAACACCCAAAGTGATAGTGAACTGTTCTCTCTGGGTCTCTTCCCTACTGAGTGCTATTTTCTGCAGTTCCCCACGAAGCATCACGTCTTTACTACTACCCCACAGGATGCTTTGTTATTCTTCATTTCTCATTCTCTTGAGCTTCTCCACTCTTTACTGAATGTATCACTACTTTACTGATCTTTTTATTGATGGTAGACACTATTCCCTTCTACCAGCTTTGGAAATTCATCTCTTCAGGGCCACCTGTAACTATCTCAGTTCCAGTCTGCTAGAATATGGTGACTATAAAACTTCTCCTCGAAAAAAAGAGGTTAGATATCACATCAGAAGCTAGAGCCTCTAAACTGGTATCTACAAGATTGTATTGTCTTTTCTTTTAATCCCTGTGTCTTGGAAGGAAATAAATCTTTTGTCACAGCCAGCTATCTGACTTAGAGTTAGAAATTTCCAATACATTCTCTGTCTTGGAGTGCAAATTATTTTAGACCAAGAAAATAGCTAAGCAACAGGATGCAAAGTAATTGTTATCCACCTACCTGGTCCACTTCCTGTTTTTATTATGTGCATATCAGCAGTAAAATAAGACTTTAATTTGATGTTATATTTTAGCCAGAAACAATCAAAACACAAACAAAAAAAACAAAAAACCTGGCTACCTCCCTGTACTACAAGAACCAGAGAAAGTCTACCACTTTCTGCCAGGAAACCTTCCTGTACTGGTCCCAGTCTTTGGTGATTCTTCTGAATTCAAAAGTTGGAAGGAATATCCCTCAAATATCTGATGAGTTTCTTTCAGTTTCTAGAGGCAGTTAGCTGGTGTAGTAGATAGAGTGCCAGAACTGGAATCAGGAAGACCTGAATTCAAATCTGTGCTCAGATATTCCCTAGCGGTGTGACTTCGGGCAAGTCACTTCATTGCTATTTACCTCAGTTTCCTCACCTGTAAAATGACAATAGCACCTACCTCCCAGGATTGTAGAGGAATGAGTGAAATAATAATTGTAAAGTGCATAGCACATTGGAAGCACGATATAAATGCTGGTTATTATTAGTTAGTATTATCCCAGTTCTTCGCACAATGCAAGGCACATTTACAGATGCTTAATAAATACTTGTTGACTTGATTCACTATTAAAAGTCTTCTCTCTCTGTCTTTCTCCATCTCTCTCTGTCTGTCTCTCTGTCTCTGTCTGTGTCTCTGTCTCTGTGTCTCTGTCTCTGTGTCTCTGTCTCTCTCTCTCTCTCTCTCTCTCTGTCTCTCTCTCTCTCTCTCTCTCTCTCTCTCTCTCTCTCTCTCTCTCTCTCTCTCTCTCTCTCTCTCTCTCTCTCTCTCCTTCTCTCTCCCTCTCTCATCTGTCCAGAAAAAAAACGCTGTGTCTGCTAGGACTTGCTTGCTGGGTTGCATTAAGATGGTTGCTTCCCTTCTCTGGCTTTCAGTCCCCTCATCTGTACAATGTGGGGATTGGACCAGATGATCAGTAAGGTCCTTTTTGTCTCTGATCCTCTGAACTCATTTCTCTCCCCCTCGGCACACAGGATTTAAGGAGAAGCAACCTCTCAGTGCTCCAGGGGTTCATCTAAACATGATTAAACAGCCATTAGGGCTTCTCGTTCTGAAAATGGAGATTTACAGACTTCCCAAACCTCTATTTAAATGCAAATGTGGCGTTTTTTCCGCCTGGAACCATGGAAATGAAGAGCATTGAAGACTGCAGCTTGTCTCACACTGGCCCCAGCTCTGCCTGGTTGGACAACCCCAGCACTGGCATTTAATCTCCCTGCCTGAGTAAAGCTTCAGGGGGTAAGCGCCCATCAGAGCCTGGCAAGAGCCAGATGATGGACCTGGGATAATGGATAAGGGCATGGGGTTTCCATTTCCTCTCTCAAACCATCCATCACTCCCTCCCTTTCCTGCCCAGAGGATAGGGTTTGAAGGCACAATTCCCTCTTCCCCAAACTGAGGAAGGAAAATTCCTGGGATTTTAGGATCAGAGGGGGAAAGGGCCTTAGAACATAGAACATTAGAGTTGGAAGCGACCTTAGAATGTAAAATGTTAGAGCTAGGAAGAGCTTTAGAATAGAAAAAAAGAGGAGGGAGGGTTTAGAACATAAAATATCAGGGCTGGAAGGGACCTTGGAACATAGAATGTTAGAGCCAGGAAGAGTTTTAGAATAGAGAATGTCAGAAAGCAAAGGGTCTTAGAACATACAATGTTAGAGCTAGAAGAAGCCTAACAGATAGGAAACTAAAGCCCACACTGAGCCTTAGACTAAGTGACTTGAAGGAGAGTAAGTGGTAGGATAGGTACTTGGACCGCATCTCCCTTCTGTCTCCAAATTCAGTGCTCTTGTTATACAAACTTGTAATGAAGACAAGGGGCTTCCCTGTGATACCAGGTAAAATTAGTCAGTTTCCAGACCACTACATTTTTCTGGGATGCAGGAAAGGAAACCTGTATTTATAGGTATTTTCCCCTCCATTGTCCTAAGATCACAGGAGCCAAAACCCTAGCAAAGTCTGCCCAGTTGTTTGGCGCCAACCTGGCCCATTTTGGGAGAAAAGTTCCATCCTGCGTCCATGATCTGCTTGAAGGTACAATGCAGCATGTTGGAATTGACCCAGTTACACAGATACAACTACACTTAGAGAACAGAGTCCCTCCTTTAGGCTACACTTTTACCTGTGTTTTAAGGAAGCAATCATATCACCTATATCTTTCTCTTCTCCAACATGAATCATCCCCTCCTGGTTCTCAACCTATCTTCACATGACATGATTTACTGCCGTCCTGGTTTTCGCCTCCTGCAGGAGCACTAATTTATCAAGAGTCTTTCCTTAGACACTTCATCTAACTGGTCTTCATTTTTCTGGTCTGTAAAATGGGGATAATAATTCCTGTGCTGCCTATTTTACAGTGTTATTTTAAGGATCAGTTGACAAAATGGATGTGAAAGTGCTTCAAAAAATATAATGCACTAAGAAATCACTTTATGTGTACATATGTCCATGGTTCAGAACTGAAACTCTGGAGGTACATAGCTTAATCTCAGGGACTTCTCCACAATAATTCTCTTTCTGATTTGTGCCTCAACCCAGGATTTCCCCTGGGGACATCAAGAATTGACTCAAATCTAAGAATATATGAAAGTTTAAAGGTCCTTCAGCTCCCATGCAAGTACCCAGACTAACAAGGCATTGAATATAAGATAGGCTTTACTTAATACCACCACCATCAGCTTTTAAATTTAAAAACTTAAAAGGAATTTTACCCAAACCTATAAACTATCAATTCAACTTTTCTTCCCTTTCTGATGAACCTTACCTTCCCATGAGCCTATATAATCCTCCAGACTGATAGAACTACCATGGGGTTTCACTCCCCACCAAGGGAAAAGCACAAGGGTTTCCTCTAGTGATCTGTGCCTTTCCCAGGGACCTATACCTTCCTCCTGACTATTAGGACTCTCTTGGGATTGAGATCCATAAGATGAAAGCACCTGGGGTCACTAGGGGCCAACCTCTTTCTCCTCCTAGGACTTTTCACTCACAGAGCCAATGAAAAACATGGTCCAAGTTCCCCCTCTCCACACTGTGACTCTGTTCCCCCCAAATTCTTGACTCTGGCTTGGTCCAGAAACTTCTCTAGTAGATCCAGAAACTTCTTTACTAGGAGCTGGTCCACAGGATGCATGAACGTGGCCTTGTCCAGGAATTTCTCCTCTGGATCTTGGAGACTTGGTCCCTGAAATGCTCCACTTTCTGGAGCTCTACTATTGACTCCTTTGGTGTTCATCGTGAGCCAGGAGTGCTTCACTGGTCACTCACATCCCTGGGGCCGTGGGGCTACCTGAGAAATAGACCCAAAATTGGAAAGCAATATCAAGTTTATGGAATCTATTCCCTTTGGCCTAGACAGGTCAACCAAGCCCAAAATCACACAGAGAGCAAAATGGTAGAAACAAGATTTGAACTAAGTCCTGAGACTCTAAGTTCATTGCTTTTTTCATTGGGCCACAACATATGGCTGATCAAGCCAAAGTCCATGAGGTTCCTTCTGTCCCTTTCTCCTTTCTACATACACTCTGTTCCACCCTTTTGAAGGTCAAGTTCAAGAGCATGTGAACTAGCCTACAATCCATAAATCATCCTTAAGATGGTGCCGAATGAGTTACAGGAGTTCCCAGGGTCAGAGGAGCTCACTCTTTATCAAAGAGCAAAGCTCATCAAGTGACTAACACCTCATTAAGGACACATTAAAGAGGGATTTCAGACCAGACTTCTCCTAAGCACACCCTTGACTCTCGGAAAATGGATCAACAAAGAAACCCGACTTCAAGTCTTATCAATTCTACCCCCACATCTCCCTAAACCAGTCTCTCTTCTTCTCTCCAAAACAACTCTGCCCCTCATCACTTCTAGGCTGGATGATTGCAACAACCTTCCTCGACTCCTGGCATTTTCTCTGAGTGCCCCCGTGCCTGGAATACTCTCCTCCCTTGAATCCAATTCACATGTAAGTCAAGACATACCCCTTGTGATGCTGAAGTGATTCCCTCTTTTCTTATCTTCATCTATTGTCTTCCCTGGCTTCCTTCAATTCCCAGCCAAAATTCTATCTTCTATAGGAAATATTTTTCAATCCCTCTTAATTCTAGCACTTTTTTTCTTTCAATTATTTCCTGTTTATTCTGTATATAACTTGTCTGTACATTTTTGTTTGCTCATTTTCTCCCCCAGTGGATTATAAGCTCCTTGAAGGCTGGAAGGAATTCTCCTTTGCCTTCCTTTACATCTCCAGGGCTTTACATCACCATAGCACCCAGCACATAGTAGGTGCTTAACAAATATTGGCTGATTGATTGACTGACTGACAATCTCTTCATTGGTTTACTCACTTTACCCTCAACCAATGTAAGGTCCACCAACTTGACAAAACACTTTTCCTAAAACCCAATCTATATTAGCTTCTTGAGAGCAGGAAACTGCTTTGCCTTTCTTTGCATCCCCATCATTTAGCACAGTGCCTAGCACATAGTAAGTGATTTATTAATAAAAGACTTTTGACTGACCAAGTAAGCCATTCCTCTGGCTAAGAAGCTTCAATGGTTCTCAATCACTTGTAGCACAAAACGAAAATTTCTCAATCTGGAACATCAAACCCTTTTTCCAGTCTATGTTTCCAGACTCATCGAGTATTATTCTCCTCCAGCCAAAGTGAGACACTTACTGGTATTTATTAATAGTATAACCCAACAAACCCAGGTCACCTAAGGTGGAGGCATTCATATGGGATATATCAGGGATTTGCTTCTAGAAGAAGACACCCTTGGAGGATAAATCTTTCCACTGACCCTACAGTGCCACCTGAGAAACAGGCTTGAGGTTCTGGTCTGTTTCCTTTGTCCTTTTCGGTTCTAGACAAAGGAGATAGAGTCCCCAGACCCAACAGCAACCACAATGACCTTGGAGTCAATGTCTTGGTAGAGTTTGGAGACTTGAGCCAATGGGACTTTACCCTTAGAATTTGGTGGGATTGGACTCTATAGGAACTGAGTTAAATAGTGAATCTAATCCCCTCCCCAGAGATAGGAGAGATATAGGAGGATAATACCCCCAGATATTGGGAGTCCTGTTTTTATGTTTGTGTTATACCTGTGAAGCAAATATTCCTTTGTAAAAGCCAACCTGACTGTTAATGTTAAGTGGAACTAGGGAGTTGAGAACCTCTAAAACTGAAAGAATACAATCAGTGAGGGCTCAAGCCAAAAGTTAACACCAGACACCCTCAAACTTCTCCTAGAGGGAAGGGGGTGGATGAAATGTAACCTATCCATCTTCAGGAAATGGCAGGGCTAGGCACAAGACTAAACACTGGCACATTGCCACCAAGCATACCTGGCCTTCAGACAGTGGAGGCCAGAGTAATTATACTGGTATTTGGCATTCCATCTCCAGACTGTATGTCCCATATACCTGGCAGAGTACTCCCTCCTCAGCCCAGATACTTAGATTCCCCTACTTCTTTAAACTGTTAAATCAGTCAACATTTATTGAGCATCTACTATGTGCCAGGCACTGTACTAAGAGCTGGAAATAAAAAAAGAGCCAAAAGACAGTCCCTGCCCTCCAAAAGCTAACAAACTAATGGCGAAATCAACATGTAAACAACTGTATTAAAAGTAAGCAATATATAGGATAAATAGGAAATAATTAACCAAAAGAAAGCCCTGAAATTAAGATGGGTTGGGGACAGAGGCTTCCTATAGAAGATAAGATTTTAGTTGGAACTTAAAGGAAGCCAGGCGGGTCAGTAGTCAGAGGGGAGGAGCATTCCAGACATGGGGGAGAAGCAGAGAGAAGACCTGGAGCTGAGATGGAACAGCCTGAAGGCTGATATCATTGTATCAGGCTGGTACATGGTGGGGAAAGGAGTAAGGTATAAAATAAGAATGTTGGAAAGGCAGGAGAGGGTGGGATTAGAAAGAGCTTTGAATGTCAAACAGAGCATTTTATATTTGCTCCTGAAGGCAAACAGGAACCACTTCAGGTACCATCAACAAGAGTCAGAAATATTCTCTCCCTTTTCAATTAATATTGTAATTATTTATCTGTTTAAATATGATCTGCCCTCCCCCAGAAAAATACAAACTCCTTGAGGATAGGGCCTTGTTTTTCGTGGTGTTTTTGTATTTCTAGTAGTGAGTAAAATGCTTATACTTATTAAGAACTTGATAAATCCTTGTTGAGTTGAATTCTCCATCTACACAATAGGCATAATAATACCGGTCTATCTAATAACCCTATACAGGGCTATTAGGAGGATGAGACAAGACAAGTGCCTTAGGGAATGTAAGGATACCCTTATGAACAAGGAAGAAAAAATACCTTTGAGAAGGAAGCAAAGCAGTCACTTAAAATAATAACTCATTTCTTTAGCTGTAAGGTTTACTTGGTGCTTTCCTCACTGGGAAGAAGGTAGTACCAGTATGATTAGTCCCATTTCACAGTTAAAGAAACTGAGGGTCAGAAAGTCCAAGTGACTTGCCTCAACAAGGTTGGGTCAGAGTTGAGATTTAAACTCACATCTTTTGGGGATTCTAGCTTGCCTCATTAAAACTAGAAGAACTAGGGCTCAGAGGGGGAGAACAAAAGAAGTGTGATCTAGTCTAAAGAATTCTAAATAGGGATAGCCAGATGGCACAATGGATAGAGTAGCTGCCCTGGAGTTCAAGAGGACCTGAGTTCAAAACCTATTTACAAGTCACTTAAACCCTTAAAAAAAAAAGGATACTAAATGTATTTGGAGCCCATGGACCTAGGTTTGAATCTCAGCTCTGCCTCTTACTGGCTATATAATTTTGGGCAAGTCACTTCTCTCTGAGTTAGTTTCCTAGAGTGAGGGCCTGGAGTCAGGAAGACCCATCGTCCTGAGTTCTGAGTTCAAATTCAGCCTCAGACACTTACTTACTATTTGATCCTTGCTTCCCATTGTATTCCTTCAGTTTTAGAGGTGCCCTTGCTTCGCAGATCCCTCTAATCTTAACAGTCAGGTTGGCTTTTACGAAAGAATATTTACTTCACAGGTATAATACAAACAAAAATCATCTAACCCTGGCTCAGTTACCTCGCCTGTAAAATGAGCTGGAAAAGGAAATGGCAAACCACTGCAGCATCTCTGCCAACCAAACCCCAAATGGTCACCAAGAGCTGGACACAACTGAAAAACAACCAAACAACAAAAATTTATTCATTCAACAAATTTTGTCAAGTTTCTGTTAGCAGTAAGTCAGTCAACTAGAATTTATTAAGCACCTACTATGTGCAGTCACCCATACTGAGCACTGGGATTATAAAGAAAGGCAAAAGATAGCCCCTGCCCTCAAGGAGCTCACAGACTAAATGACATGCAAGCAACTATGGACAAAGCAGAGCTAGGATGGATGAAGGGGAGACGATGGATAGAGGAAAGGCACTGTGACTAAGTGGGATCAGGAAGGACTTATTTCCAAAAGTGGGATTTTAACTGAGACTTGAAGAAAGTCAGGGAAGTTAGAAGGCAGAAATGGAGAAAGAGAAGAAGAGGAGAGAGAGAGAGAAGGAGGGAAGGGGGGAGGGGAGAGACAGAGAGAAAGGAAAGAGGGGGAGAGAGAAAGAAAGAGGTAGAGAGAGAGAGGAAGAGAGAGGGAAGGAGAGAGAGAGAGAGAGGGAAGAAGGGAGAGAGAAAGAGAGTGAGGGAGAGATAAGATGAAAAGGAAGAAGGGAGGAAGGGGAGAGAGACAAAGAGAGAGAAAAGAGGGGGAGAGAGAAAGAAAGAGGGAGGGAGAGAGAGACGGTGAGGGAGAAGGGAGGGAGAGGAAGAGGGAGGGAGGGAGGGAGAAAGAGAGAGAGAGGAAAGGAGGGAGGGAGGGAGTTCTAGGTATGAGGGACAGCCAGGGAAATGTCCAAAGTTAGAAGATGCTTGCGGAACAGTAATAGAAGGTGGGTGTCACTAGATGGAAGAGTCCACGAAGGTGAGAAAAAAGAGGGGTAAAAGGGAAGCATAAGGTGACTGGAAAGGTAAGTACGGGCCAAGTTATGGAAGATTTTCTATTTTATTCTAGAGGTCATAGGGAGCCATTGGATTGGATTGAATGGGGGAGGACAGAGGATGGAATGAACAGATCTGTGGTTTAGTGGTTGAATGAAGGATGGAATTGGACTAGGGAGAGACTTGAGGCAGGCAGACCATCCCAGCATGAGGAGATGAGGGTCTGCACCAGGACGGAGGCAGTGTCAGAGGAGGGAAGGGGGCAGATTTGAGAGATGATTTAACATAGAAAGAACAAGACTTGGCAAGTGACTGAATTTGGAGGGCGAGAAGAAAGAGCTGAGAATTACACCTAGTTGTGAGCCCAGGTGACTGGGAGCACAGTAGTGCCTTTTGCCCTACGGTGTGCAGAGGACTGTACTGGGATAGAAACAAAATTTAGAGAAGGCAAAGTTCCTTCCCTCCAGGCTAGCAGGGGAATAAGACACAAGCCCGGATACTTATTCTGTATTATATTATGTGATGAGGGCTTTTGAAAGCACCAAAGTGCTCTGGGAAATTGTAGGGAGAAGGCCCTAAGTGATCAGGGAAGATGCCCTGGAGGAGGTGACATTCTCTAGAATCCCACGATCTCAGAGTTGGAAGGGATCCAAAAGTCATCTAGTACCATAGCCCAACCTGCTGGGCTTAAAAGTCAGGCTCAGAATTCAGTAGGTAAGACAGAGATGGGGGCAAAGGTGTGGCTGGCTTTAGGAACAGGGTAGGTAAAGTCTGAGAGACAAGAAAGACACCGTCATTCTGCCTGTCCTGGGAACAGAGAGGCGTCAGGTGTCTAGGAGCACAGTGTCCAAGGAGGGCCTTTTTGACCTCTCTACAAAGATCCTCGGCTCAAAGAACTCCCCTCCCACTTCTGCCTGCCGCCCCATCTGGTCTATCTTCTCTCCAAGAGTGAGATAAAGGAGAAACACTATGAGACTTGTGTTCATCCTTCCTGTTCAAACACCATGACATCAGAGAAATGATGACTTGCACTTGACTTCGTTTTGAATGAGGGAAGGCTGTGCAAGGTCATCAGCCTCACTTTCTCCTCCTAAGCCATCTGGATCCAGTGACCAGATATTCATCAGGATGACTGGAGATGCCCCAGACCACGAGACTATGGAGAGCCTTGACTGCCAGGAAGAAAGAGTTTAAACTTTACTCTGTGGGCAACAAAAACTTCTGAAGTTAGAGATAGAATGGTACGCTGGTGAGAGGTTGGGAAATAAGGAATAAGCATTTATAAAACTCCTAATATGTACCAGGCACTGTGGTAGGCATTTTACAAACATTACCTCATTTGATCAACAACCCTGGGAGCTATATTATCCCCATTTTACAGATAGAGAAACTGAGGCAGGGAGAGATGAAGTGACTTGCCCAGGGTCACCCAGCTAGTAAGAGTCTGAAACTGGATTTGAACTTAGGTCTTTCTCACTCCAGGTCCAGCTCTCTAACCTCTGTGGCCCCTGGCTACTTCACTGGAAAGTTAGCTAAATTTGGATCTAGGGGACTTACGTCTGCATTCTGGTTCTGCTAGTCACTCACTTCTCTCTACTGAGCCTCATTTTCCCTCATCTGTAAATCAGTAGGAATCTAGGACAATAACTAGGGACCTGAAATCTGGGGCCTTTAGCTCTAAATCCTAAGTGGGACTAGACTGGACCACTTGGGTTCCTTCCATCGCTGAAATTCTCTGATCTTCCGTAGGCAGTCAGATGGCACAATGGACAGAGCCCTGGGCCTAGCATCAGGAAAACCTGAGTTCAAATCCAACTTTAGACATGTATTAGCTATGTAACCCCAGGCAGGCTACTGTCTGCCTCAGATTCTTCAGCTGTCAAATGGGGATTATAATAGCACCTACCTCTCAGGCTTGTTGTAAGCATAAAATGAGATGACATTGGTAAAGTTCTTAGCACAGTGCTTGGCACATAGCAGATACCTAATAAATCTTTCCTTCCTACTCTCACACATCTGAACCGGAAACAGGAGGCTAGAGGGAGGCCCGGGGTGAGTGCCAGAGGGGAGCCAGGTGCGGGACCATCCATCAGTGTTCCTACAGCCCTTTGCCCACCTCCTGGCTCCCTCTCTCCGGTTCCGGGGAATAATTACAAAGGACACCAATTAAGAGGGCTGAGTGTGGCCCTTTTCTGGATTCTTTGTTTGAAGACCTGGTGGTGAATTATGCAGGAGGCTGCCTGGAGGAGAAGCTGCTTGGATGGATTCATTATTGATGAGAGATGGCAGGTCCTGGGCTGACAGTCTGCCTGAGAGATATGATTAGCTTGTAAAAAATTAATCACAGTTCTCAGGGAGGACACAGATTAAAACCCCGAGGAGCTGGTGTTATCCATGTTCCCTAATTTCAGGGGACTTTGAAAAGGTTTTAGCAAAACTCAGAAGAGACAATTAAATTCAATTAGAGTCACAAGTGCTGAAATGTCACTCCTGGCTTGAAGACAGGCCAGGTGGGGCAGCAGGCAGCACGGGGAGAGGGGTTCCCTGAGCACCCTTGAGGACAGAGTGTGGGCCAGGCTAGAGGCTCCTTCTGTCTAGGGAGGTCAAAGGACCTTCCCTGGGCTGGTCACAAGTTGATCAGGAAAGGCCCAGAGGACTGAGGCCACGAAGATAAATCTCTGCCTTTGGCTTGGGTTCCATCCCCCTGAAGTAGGAATGAAAGTAGGGAGTTGTGGTCAGGAATAACAGGCTCAGTCTTGAATAGACAAGTTGATCCAGAGATGTCAGAGCTGGGAGGGCCCTTAGAACATAGAATGTCAGAGCTGGGAGGGCCCTTAGAACATGGGATGTCCAAACTGGGAAGGCCCTTAGAACCCAGGATGTGAGAGCTGGGAGGGACCTTAGAACTCAAGATGTCAGAGCTGGGAAGGCCCTTAGAACACGGAATATCAGAGCTGGGAGGGCCCTCAGAGCACAGTATGTGTGTGTGTGTGTGTGTGTGTGTGTGCATGTAATCTGGGATTCAGCCCCCATTTGAATAAAACTGTCCTTCTAAAAGAGTCCTTCTACCTGCCCTTTCTAACTGAGAGAAGAGATAGGTTCTATTCAGAGTTAAGTCCAGGAGGGAGGGAGAGAAGGACTCAGGAAGAAGCCAGCTCCTCTGTATATAGGATTCTTCTTGAGAAAGCCAGAAGGACAAGAATCTCTCCTTTCCCAAGTTCTCACCAACTCTACCCCTCACAGAGGTGTGAAACATCCACTAACCATTCTCTATCAATGAGGATGGTCTAACGCAAATGAGCTTAAGCCTTGAGCCACACACAATTCAACTGCTTCAGTTGTGTCCTACTCTTCATGATCCCATTTGGGGTTTTCGTGGCAGAGATACTGCAATGGTTTGCCATTTCCTTCTCCAAGACATTTTGCAGATGAGGAAACTGAGGCAAACAGGGTGAAGTGACTTGTCCAGGGTCACACAGCAAGTGTCTAAGGACACTGTGAACTCAAGTACCCTATCCACTGAGCCACCTAGCTGCCCCTGAGTTACATGTATGAGTAAATATACAACAAATATAGGACCAATACAAGGAAATATTTGGGTGAGACAGCTGGAGGCGGGGAGGAATCAGGAACGGTTTCCTGCAGAAGGTGACAACTGAGCTAGTCTTTGAATTTCTTATCTTTGTGAAATTCAGTGGGGACATAAGAAAAGTCTTACAGAAAAAAAGTCAGCTTCGTAAGTAGAAGTCAGGGGAGGCATGGCTAGACAGCAGATGTTCTGAAAAAGATCTGGGGGTGTCAGAGGACTGTAAGCTCAGCATGAGTCAGGAGTGGGATGGGGTAGCCAAAAAAAGCTAATGCAGAGGTAGCAGCATTAGGAGAAGCACAGCTTCCCAGAGTCGGGAGGTGATGGTCCCACTGTTCTCTGCCCTCATCAGACCTCATCTGTGACATTGAGTTTGGTTCTGGACACTGCAGGTTAAGAAGGGTATTGACAAGGCAGAAAGTGTCCAGAAAGGGAAACTAGAAGGGCATAGAGCCTTACAATCCAGGTGACAGGAGGAGCGTTTGAAGGACTTGGGGATGTTTATCCTGAAGAAGGGAAGATGATGGGGGTACATGTGAGCTGCCTCCAAGTTGAAGGGCTATTATATAGAAAAAGAATTAGAATTAGAGCAATGGATAGAAGTGGGAAAGAACCCAATTTAATTTTGTGTTCAGGAAAGACTTTGTACCACTTGAAGGAATCCCAAATAGAAGGCTGACTGGAGAGGTGGTGGGCTTCCCCTCAGTAGTGTTCTTCCAGCGCAGGCTAAATGACCACTTGTTGGGTATATCAGAGTAGGGGGTGGAGAGGGTTGCTTGATGGGTGGCTTGGACTAGTCAGAAGCTCTGAAACTGTGTAATTCTGTGAAACTAGGAGTCTTAGTAGATGGAGATGGGAGGAGGTGCATTCCAGGCAAGGGAAACAACCACCAGGGCAAGATCAAGCCCAACAAATGCCAATGACCAAGCTTCAGACTGGGCACTAGAGGTCAGTATGACTTCTAGAAGCTGTCACTTTTGGCAGGCTGGGGAGAAGGGTCTGGAAAGACAAGGAGGGTCTGAATCGGCAAAGACAAAGGGGAAAATGTCATTCTAGGCCTCAGCAACGGTAAATGGGGTACCGTCCTTTGAATAGCGAGACCTATCCAGAACTTGGCACATTGTGGGTCTTTAACATATGCTTCTTGACTTGTCAACTGGAAGAGTAGGAAAGGGACAGGTTGAGAAGAGTGTTAAATGCCAAACATTAAGACTTTAGAACTAATCCTGGAGGCAATAGGGAGATTCTCCGTCATATATACTTTCCTCACAGCAACTCTGGGAGGTCATTATTGTTATCCACATTTTATAGATGAGAAAACTGAGGCAGAGAGAAGTAAAGTGCCTTACCCAGAATCACACAATTGGCAGAGTTTGTTCCTGTATCCAACCCCTTTTTGATTCAGGATACCCCTAAGTTAAGAGTTCATGCCTTTTGTATTTCTTGCCTTCTCAAAAGGCAGGTGAGAAGGAAGAGAATTTGGAACTAAAAAAAAATTTTAACATTTTTTAAAGTTTATATATCCTCATACAAGTCATTCCCCAATTGATAGGTGATCAAAGAATATGAACAGAAAGTTTTCACATGAAGAAATTAAAGCTATTTATAAACACATAAAATTGTTTAAATCATTATTGATTAGAGAAATACAAATTAAACAATTCTGAGGTGCCACATCATGCCTATCAGATTGGTTAATATGAGAGAAAAAGAAAATGATAAATGTTGGAGAAGTTGTAGAAAAATCAGAACACTAATGCATTGTTGGTTGAGTTGTGAACGGATCCAACCATTCTGGAGATTTGTCTTGCCCAAAGGGCAACCAAACTGTATATACTCTTTTATCTAGCAATATCACTACTAGGTCTGTAGTGGTATTTTTTAGAGATCATAAAAAAAGAGGAAAGGACCCCACGTGTACAAAGATATTGATAGCAGCTCTTTTTGTGGTGGCAGAGAAGTGGAAATTGAGGGGATGTCCATCAACTGCGGAATGACTGAACAAGTTGTGGTATATAAATAAAAAATAATAAGTAGGTGGATTTCAGAAAAACCTGAAAAGACTTACACAAACTGATAACTGAGTGAAGCGAGCAGAAAGAACCACGAGAACATTGTACATGGTAACAGCAACACTGTGTAATGAGCAACTATGACAGACTTAGCTCTTCTCAGGAATACAATGATCGAAGACAATTCCAAAAGACCAATGATGGAAAGTTCTATCCACATCCAGACCAAAAACCATGGAATCTGAATGCAGATCGAAGCATACTATTTTCACTTTTTTTTTTTTGCTTTTCTTTCTCCTGGTTTTTCCTTTTTGTTCTGATTCTTCTTTCACAACATGACTATTGTGGAAATATGTTTAACATGATTGTACATGTATAACCTACATCCGATTGCTTGCTGCCATGGGGAGTGGGGGAGAGAAGAGAGAGAGGGAGAAAAATTTGGAACTCAAAATCTTACAAAAATGAATGTTGAAAATTTTCTTTACATGTCAATGAAAAAAATAAACACTATTAAATGATGTTTTTTAAAAAGAGTTGGAGCTAAAACGGACCCCAGACGACATGTGGGAAGTCCCTCCCATCTCGGAGGCCAAAAATGCTTCTCTTGCTTTTCTCAACCACATGACTGGTCAAAGATAATTTTCAAATATGTCCATAATCTCTGAGTTTTGTTCCAGAAAGCTATGGGGACACTTAGAAAGGGGAGGAAGGGGAGAGAGGAGGGCAGTTGGATGCCCCTGAGGGCACCCCTGGCATCCAAAAATGGCCACTGGGAACAGAACCCTCAGAACCTTGAGAATAATCCCAGAATCAGCCCCCTGACTGATGTTAGATTTTAAAGAACAAACATAGAAGACTTGCTCATTAACTGGAATTAGAGTGAAGTCATCCACCCACTTGAAGTGCTAATAATGGCTGGTCTTTAATGGTGTTAATTTAACAGTAACAATGTTGCAGGTTTCTTGGTTCTTACAAAATGGAACATTAGCCTAAGCCTGGCTGAGAGGAGGGAAGCAGGGGTGGGAGAGAGGAAAGAGGGAGCGAGGGAGAAAGGAATCATGGGGACTGCCACCTCCACCCTCTGTGGCCCAGGCGTTTGCTCTGATCTAACCAAGGAAGTTCTATGAATCACGGGATTTCAGGATGATAGGGAACTTGGATATTACTGAGACCACTTCCCTCATTTTACAGCTAAGGAAACTGATACTGAGGAAGCTTAAGTGACTTGTCTAGAAACACACAGTTAAATATATCAGAACTTTATTTAAAATTTAAAAGGGGCTTTTTTCTGACTCCCCAGACTTGTAACATTTTCACTACACCACACTGCCAATGAATGAATGACTATGAGTGAAGCAATGAATGAATGAATAAAGTGGTTCTCATTGTATTCAGCGAAACAAATTCACCACCTGCTCAATATGGCATAGAAATTAGTTCTGACTTTGGAATCAAGAATCCCATGGTTTAAATCCTGCCCATGACACTTTCTAGCTGCATGACCCTGAGTATTCACTTACCTCCATTTCTTCATCTGTTAAGAGAGTTGGACAAAATGATCTCTGAGGTCCCTTCTACCTCTGCTGCTTTGCTACTATGGCCATCAGTCTAGAGATGGCTGACATTTGAAATGACCAAATCTAGATCATCTCTAGAGATGATCTAGATTTGGTCACAGATTAGGAGTTGAAGGTATTTTGTCAAATCCCGTTTCCTGATGTGAAAACCAGAGAAGTTCTAGGACCCATTTAAGGTCCTAAAGTTAATGGTGAAGCTGGAATTCAAACCTAGGCCTTTTCCCTCCAAATTCAGTGTCTTTAACGCTGCTGACCTTCACAGGTTTCCCCAAGTCAAAACAAGTTGCCTTCCTTGGGGCCAGCCAGGATCTCCAGGATTGAGTCTGCTCTCCAGAGCAGCTGCCAGTCGGAGGACGTGGAACCACGTATCAATGGGCCCCTTGTTCTTGGAGCTAGCTCACTTGGCATCTCAGCCCAAATCCGACGTTGGCAGCCGGTTTTCCTTTGTCCTTTGTCTGATGCACCCCCGCAGCCTGGCTGCTCCAGGCTGGCTGTGTCTGCTCATCAGGGACAAAAAGCTCCAGCCAGGAGGATCCTTCCGCTTCCCTCCCCCACCTCACCCCCAATGACTCTCAGCTGTGCTTGTGGTCACTCTCACCCATCATTCTACCAAGGAGAGGATGCAGTGTGAAGCCATCTACCTGTAGGGTACCTACTGGAGGGCTACAGAGTAGAGCAAAAAGGTTCCAATGGAGGAGTAGAACAGAAAATATCTGAGCTAGAAGATGCTTTAGAACAGAGAGTGTGAGAGCTAGGGAAGGGGCCTGAGAACCCAGGATGTCAGAGCTGGGAGAAGCTTTAGAAACCAGGATGTCAGAGCTGAGAGGAGCTTTAGAATACAGGATGTCAGAGCTGGGAGGGCCTTACACTATAGAATAATAATACTAATTGACATTTAAATAGCACTTCAAATTTACAACATGCTTTCCCTGCACTCTCATTTGATTATCATTTCGATGTTGTTATTACTGTGTACACTGTTCTGGTTCTTGCCCACTTCATTTTGTGTCAGTTTGTATCAGTCTTTCTAGGTTTCTCTGAGACCACCCCCTTCATCATTTCTTATAGAACAGTAGTATTCCATCACATTCATATGCCATAACTTGTTCAGCCATCTCCCAGTTGGTGGGCAATCTTCTCAATTTCCATTTTGTTGCCTCCACAGAAAGAACTGCTCTAACTGCTATAAATATATTTGCATAGGTTCTTTTCCTTTTGCTTTGATCTCTTTGGGGTATAGACCTAGTGGTGATATTTCTGGGTCAAGGGGAATGTACATTTTTATAGCCCTTTGGGCATAATTCCAGATTGCTCTCCAAAATGCTTGGACTAGTTCCCAACTCCACCAGCTATGCATTAGCATCCCTTTCCACATCCTACATGTCCTTTTACTCTTCTGTCAACTTGGCCCATCTGACTGATGTGAGGCAGAATTGTTTTAATTTGTTTTCTTCTAATCAGGATCAAATAAAAAATTCTGTGTTTGGCATTCAAACCCTTCATAACCTGTCTCCTCTCTCCAGTCTTTCTCACCTCTTCCTCATCCTAGACTTTCTACAGTCTGTCACAAACAAGACATCTCTTAGCTCTGAACATTTTCCCTAGCTACCCCACCTCACCTCTGCCTCCCAGCTTCCTCGGTTTCCTTCAAGCCCCAGCTAAAATCCCACCTTCTCCAGGAAGCCTTCCCTGATTCCTCTTAATTCCAGAGCCTTCCTTCCCTTAGTTACTTATAATTCATGCCATACATACCTTGCTGTATGTAGTCGTTTTCATGTTGTCCCCTCCATTAGTCTGTGAGATACTAGAAGGCAGGGCCTATCTTTGGCCTTTCTTTGCATCTCCACTCTTAGCACACAGTAGATGCTAAATAAATGCTTATTAACTGACTTGACTGTCCCTTGAGGAATAGGAAAGACATTACTGAGCAGGAACTTGGCTTCGTGGGTAGCATGACAGAGCTGCAGTCAGGAAAGGAAGATATAGATTGAGATCAGGCCTCCTATATTAATTAATCAGCTAAGGGACTCCAGCAAGTCACTTAATTTTCTTAGGCATTACTTTTCTTTGTCTATAAAATAGGGATAAAAACAATAACATTTATCTCATCCCCCCACCTCACCCCCAGGGGTCTGGGTGATGTATGTAAAGCAAGGGGGCAGCTAGGCAGTGCCATAGTGCATAGACCACCAGGCCTAGAGTCATTTTAAATCAGCCTCAGACACTAAGCTATGTGACCTTGGGCAAGTCACTCAACCCTGTTTGCCTCAGTTTCCTCATCTGTAAAATAAGCTGGAGAAGGATCATCATCAATTCCCAAGGATTCAATTATCCTCTCCATGCTGATGATTCTCAAGTCTATTTATCTAGGAGAAGGAAAGGGTAAACCACTGCAGTGCCTTTGCCGAGAAAACCCCAAATGGGGTCACAAAGAGTCAGACTCAACCGAGAACAACTCAGCAACAAATGTAAAGCATTGCAGGAGGCTCACAGGCCTCCCTACACCACACAGTGCTAACAACTCGGTGATTCTGAGGAAATCAGCGAAGAGCACAGAAAGAACCCGGCAGTCTGAAGTCTCTGTGGCTGGCCAAGAGCAGGCTGGGAAGTGGGCAGAGGGCTCAGGCTGCTTCCCGACCCTGGCCAGGTCATCCTGCGCCTCTGAGCCTCCTTTCTCCAGTCACAGAACACATCGTTCCCACTCCACGCCCAGGAGAGCTCTGCTTACAGGTGCTGCTTGAGTACAAACACTTCTGTTCTCTTAGAGCACACCAGATGAACATTTCCCATTTCATTCCAGCCCCACCCAGCCTCCAAGGGTGGAGTTACCTGCTCAGGAGGATAGACAGGGCCTCCATAGAGCATTCCAGCAGGCAATGTCAGGGCTGGGCACTGCTGAGCAGGAGGGGCTCATGGGCCTCTCTGGTAACTGAGAGATGCCCATGGACCCCTCCTCAGAAGAATGCTTTTTGCCTACATTCTCAGTTGGAGGAAATATTTCATTTAAGTTAGAGATGAGTGAAAATAAAGATGTAACTTTTTCTCATCCAAGTGAATGGACCCCCTTAAGTCTACTCACAGACCCCTTGAAGGGTGGGAAGGGTTCATAGACTGCAGGTTAAGAATTCCTGCCTTATTCCACATCCAGAGAAAGAACTATGGAATTCAATCGCAGAATGTAGCAGATAATGTGTGTGTGTGCGTGTGTGTGTGTGTGTGTGTATGCATTGTGTTTCGGTTTGTTAAATGATTTCTCTCACTCATTTTAATTCTTCAACACAGCATGACTATAGTGAAAATGTATTTAATAGGAATGTACGTGTAGAACCTATACAAAATTGTATGCCATCTCGGGGAGGGAGCAGGGAAGTAGGGGGGAGGGAGGGAAAAATAAGTTATATCGTAGTGATTGTAGAACACTGAAAATAACTAAAATTAATTTTTTAAAAAAAGAAGAAGAATTCCTGCCTTAGGGAAGGACCAAGTATTTATGAACCATCTACTGTGTGCCAGGCATTGTGCTAGACCTTGATAAATATTATCTCAGGTCTTCCAATGCTTTAATATTAAGGTTCCAGAAGAAAGAGTTATATTCAGAGGAAGGAAAAATCCCTGTTAATCCAGTCAGACCAGTCTGATACCTATAGCCCCCATCTTGTAAGTACATACACACACACATACACACACACGCACACGCACACACACACAGCATTCTTGCTTCTTTGTCTGGAGAAGGAAATGGCAAACCACTCCAGTATCTTTGCCAAGAAAACTCCAAATGAGGTCGCTGAAGAGTCAGACAGGACAGAAATGACTGAACAACAACCCTTTATACACTCAGTACCCTCTTCGTCCTCCCATCTTTATTGCTGCCTATGCTCTCTGCTTCCCTCCTGACTATATCCTCAGTTCTCTTTTGTGCCAGTGGTTCATAGCCAGAGCTGGGAGAAATCTCAGAGACCATCTAATCCAGATCTCTCATTTTACCAATGAAGAGACTGAGGTCCAAAGTGGTCCTGATTTACCCATGGTCAGTAAGAGGCAGAGTTGGGCACTGAACCCAGGTCCTTGGTGGAGGGGCACACATGTAGAAAACAAATGCCACCACGCCATGTTGCTTACTGTCTTACCCCTATATAGTAAACATAAGCAACCACCATCAGCCCCCACTAACAGCAGGTGAATGTCCTAGGGACTCTGGACTTCCGGTTGAAGTAAACAAACTCCCTGTGCTCAGCAGAGAGTACACCCACCATATAATCACTGGCAAAGGGGCCAGCTGTCACCAAGAAGAGATCGAGGTAACAAAAGCAGGTGGAGAGGGAGTATACAGATGGCACCTTGGAGGCAATTTACCTGGGCCTCTCTGTGCCAGCATCAAGGATTTCTCTAATGCTGCTGATCTGATGAGCTGCCATTCTGGATCTTGCTGAGAGGGCTTACTGTAGAGCAGGATTTTTTTGTTCTTTGTTTGGACACTTGGAGACAACAGAGTGAACCAGGAGAATTCCCCTCCTGCCTGTTGAATGGGCTTGTGTATGGTCCTCTGGCTCAGCCCATTAATAACTGTACTATCCTGCTAGGTGGATGTGTGCAAGCTGTAAGACCCTGGGCAAGTCACTTAATCCTGTCTGCCTCAGTTTCCTCATCTGCAAAATGAGCTGGAGAAGGAAATAGCAAACCACTCCATGATCTCACCCAAGAAAATCCCACATGGTGTCATGAAGAGTTGGACACAACTGGACAACAACAAGTAAAGAAAATCTGGCCTCACACAGATGTGCAGTTGGAAAAAGAAAGATTTTAATAAGTAAATCATACCTTAGCATTGCTATAAAAATAGTTTTGATTTCATGGATCCCCTGGAAAGATCTGCGGAACCCTCAGTATGAGAAAGGATGCTTTCAAGAATGGGATAAGATAAGATGAGAACTACTCTCAGACTAGTTGAGCTTGGAGGTGGCTGAGGATTCCCCCTGTATAAAGAAAGAGGCATTATAGCCTAGTAGTTAGTATGCTGGAGTTGGAGTCAAGAAGGTCTGGGTTCAAATCCCCCCTGGGATGCTTACTAGCTGGGTGTCCCTGATTAGATCACTTACTTAAACTCTCTGAGTCTCAGTTTCCTCATCTGCAAAATGTTCAAGTTGGATGTGATAGTTTCTAAAGGCCCTCTAGCAATAAATCTAGGATCCCAAGAGCTGCAAAATCTATATTGTCATGCCTACTTCCCAAGACTTCTGGGGAAATGATGTGTATTAAGTGGAGGAATGTCTGAGCAAATTCAGGGGTCTTGAGGTAATATGGCACAATAACAATGATAATATTAAATAAAATTAAAAATAATATTAAAATAATAAAAATCTGAAGTTTGTGAAGAGCTTTACATATTCTCTTCTATGATTCTCACAACCACCCTGAGGTAGGTGCTATTATGATTCCCACTAAACAGATGAAGAAACTGAGACTGAAAACACCCAAGTGACTTACTCTGAGTCCCAGGGCTTGTAAGTGTCTGAGTCAGGATTCATACTCAAGTCTTCCAGCAGTCAGATTCAAATCCTGCCCAGAAGACTTACTAGCTGTGTGACTTTGCGCAAGTCACTTAACCTCTCTGGGACTAGTTCCCTCCTAGGGAAAAAAATGGAGATTGAACAAGATAACCTGTTAAGCTCCCCTCTAGCCCTAATCTTCTGGCTTTCCTGTTTATTCCTTTGCACTGCCACTGAGGGGGCAACCAGAAAAAATGGGTTTTGATACAGAATATTTGCTTCATTCTCAAGCACAGAACCCCCTCCCGCTCCTGGAGCTGAGAAATCAGCGGTGATTAAAGTTTGCCTGTCTCCCTCCCTAGCCCAAGTTTCCTTTTCCGGAGCCGTCATCTCCACTTTCCTGACAATCAGACTCTTCTGCAAAGTTCCCCAGCATTGCCACACCTGGGGCTTCATCAAAGGTGCTCTGATTTCCCTCCAGCAGCCCTAAGCTGTCAGAAATCCTCCCCACTGACTATGGGGCCAGCATCTTAATGGGCTTGGGCCCACTCCCACCCTGCCTGCCTACTTCCCCCATCCTGGTGCCCCTCACAGTCATCGGCACTAGCCTCCTCCTCCACCACCAGCAAAAACAACAAATGCTAAACCCCCTTCTGATGCCAAGAAGGTACAAGGCAACCAAGGCTAGCCTGAGAAGACTGTAGTGGGAACAGATAGAGGGGAGGGAGCAGAATTCAGCCCAATGTAAGGAAAAACTTCCAAACAATGAGATATGTGACTGTGTCCAGTGGTGAACTCCCCATCATTCTATCAGAGGCTAGCTGGACACTGGAGGAGGAAGGAGGTTACAACCAGTGACTTCCCTTCTCCAGATGTAAGCCCCTCTATTTAGCGTTGAGGACCTCTCAGAGTCTAGCTCCAGCCTGACTTTCCTAGGTTTATTTCATATTCTCAAACCCTTTATCTAGCACCAACACCTCTTTGAATGTTTTGCCTCCTCCCTTTTGAATATAAGTTCCTTGGGGAGCACAGATCAACTCTGTTTTCTTGTATTTTATACCTCTAGGTCTTAGTAAAACTCTTGATAAACAAATACTAAATGTTGTTTTTTCATGCATTCACTCACTCAGTCACATCACGCCTTCACAATGCTACCTTCCAACCAAATTAGGCCATTTGCCTTTCATTGAATTTAATATACCCTCTGTTTACATGTGGGCAACTAAGGTGGATAAAGTGCTGGGTGCAGAGACAGGAAGATCTGCATTCGAATCCTTCCTCAGGTACTTTCTAATTGGGTAACCCTGGGCAAGTCACTTAACCACCGTTTGCCTCAGTTTCCTGATCTGTAAAGTGGGAATAATGATAGCCCCTGCCTTCCAGGGTTGTTGTGAGGATGAAATAAGATCCCATTTGTAAAGCACTTCAAACAGTGCCTGGCACACAGTAGTCACTTAAAAAATCCTTCTTCCCTTTCTGCTCCCCCGCTGTAAAACGTCGTTGTCTAAAGACAGAAGCTATTTTTGGTTCTTTTTGGTTTTGTATCCCCGGAGGACCTTCATGCAGTTTCTTACACAGTAACATGCACTTAATAAATGTGTCTTGGACAGGGATGGCCCAGACACTCAGGATCACACATCAAGTGAGTGGCACAGCCAATATTTGAGCCCCGGGCCTTGGGAGTGCACATGGAGGGCTCTCCAGCACCTTGGGACTTCCTCTCAAGCAGAAAGCCACCTTCCACAACAGAAACAGGAGAGACACCGAGGCTGCCTCCTGCCCAGCTTAATATTCATTCCAGTCAGTCATTCACCAAATATTCAGGAAGTACCTACTGAATGGGCACCGAACATGGCAGGCTTTGGGGTGGACAGCTTCAGGGGACAAGGGAGAGAAGAGGCCAGATGAGGTAGCTGTGGAAGCACATGGACACCTGCGGAGGGGAGGCTGAAGACGGCTCCTGGTCCCTGTTTGTCCTCGTGGAGATGCTGATTCTGACAGAAACCATCAGAGAGTCAGCTCAGTATTTATTTATAGGCTTGGGGTAGTGAGGGACCGAGCCAAGCAGCCCAAGTTTTCAAAGTCTAAGCAGCTTTGGGGAAATCAACTCTTTCTGCTGAATGAGAGGGAGTTTGAGGAAGAACAGGAGAGAGGAAGTGATTACAGGAGCTGGATACAGGGGTCAGGCTCTGTTTCCTGAGGAAAATGAGGCTGCAAAAGAGAAGAGAGGTAGAGATGGAGGAAACAGCAGCAAATGGTTCATTGTTCCTTCAGCCCAGCATTTACTACCCTAAGATGAACCGCATCTCTGCTCCGTCTCTATGCCAAGCCCACAAGGGTGAGCATCCCTGAGGATCTGCCCAACTGACCCTTCCTATGGCAGGAGAAGGAGCATAGGGGCCTGAGCCCCAAGAATGGGGCCAATCTTGTTTCATACTTATCTCTTGGTGAGAGAATCCACTCCCACCTTTTCCCAAGATGCTGGGTAACTGGGATGCCCTCCCACCTCTAGCCAACTGAAATACCCTCCCTTCCATCAATTAAATGCCCCACAGAAGCAAGTCAAAGCTCAAATGGCTTATAGGTCATAGAATATCAGGGCTGGAAAGACCCTTAGAACAGGGGATGTCAGAGCTGGGAGGGCCCTTAGAGCACAGAAAGTCAGGGCTGGGGGACCCTTAGAACACAGGATGTCAGAGCTGGGAGGACCCTTAAAACCCAAGATATCAGAGCTGGAAAGGGCTTTAGAATAGAGATTAGCTAGAACCTTAGAGGTCATCCCCTAAAATCCCATCCTCATTTCATCAGGGGAGGTGACTGAGGCCCAAAGACACAAGGTCATTTGCTCTCCATCACACCATCAGTAACAGATGTGGGGCTAGAATTTTTTTAAGCTCTCTTTTTATTTAAAATTTTCTGTTTTGTCAGGAACTTAATGATCAACAGAGACATTTTAAGATCCAAGAAACATGAAAGAGGGTTACGTAAGATACTGTGAACTTCTGTCACATACTGTTGGGTTATTTTAAGAACTACATATTAAGTTCAGCAAAGTAGTAGCAAGATGCTTGGGGATTTTTGTGTCCTCTACCTTTTGACTTTCCTCTGCGCATTTTTTAAAGCTTAAGTTTTTTCAATGTTTTATGATGGTCTTTTCCTCTCCTCTCATGTCTATCCTAACACTCTTCCCTAGGCACCATGGGTGAGCTTTTGTGAACTGAGGTTTCTATCACCATAAGCCCCTCACAGGATCCTTTTCCCTCACCCTCCAAACTCCTTCCCTTTTGTTGTGCCTTTAGTGAACAAGGAATCCCATCCATGTCTGCCTTTGCTCTGGTCCTCATCTATACTCTTGTGTTTTGGGTCCTGTGGCTGAGGTCCCTGAGGAAGACCATGAACTCTACTGCTAGAGTTAAGGTCCCACCTGGTTACTACCCACAGGTGGGAATTGGCCATACTCAGTTCCTGCGTGGGACTCAGGGATTCTGGGCCCTTGCAGCCAGGACTCACCAAACTGAGCCATGCCAGGCTTAATAAGAGCAGGAAAAACAGGTTTTAGGATGCAGCCACCCAGACTGACCTCCCACCCAGTGCTACTTCATGTCCAGAGTTTTAACTCTGAGGGAAGATTGGTGACCGAGTCTGTATAGCCAGTGTGGACGTTGTTAAAGGCCCCTTTGTGGCTGAGCCTGGCCTGGCTTGGCCTGGAAAGTGCATAAGTTTATGAGGTAGTCTATGGGTAAGAATGTGTGTGTGTGTGTGTGTGTGTGTGTGTGTGTGTGTGTGTAAGAAAGACAGAGAGAGAGAGAAAAGAGAAAGATAGAGGAGGGAAGGGACAGAAAGAGGGAGGAGAAAGAAACAGGGAGAGGAAGAAAAGGAGAGACAGAGAGAAAGGCAGAGAGAAAGAGGAGAGGAGACAGAGAGGAAGAAAAGGAGAGAAAGGAGGGAAGAGAGGGAAAGAAAGGGAAGGAGAAGTGGAAAGGAGGAAGAATTAAAGGAAAGAATAAGGAGAGGAAATGAGAGAAGGAAAGAAGGGAGAGAGAGAAAGAAAGCAAGAGAGAGAGAGAAAGAGAGAGAGAGATCACTGTTTGCTAAGCACCAAAGACACCAATGAAAGCTAGGAAGTCAGCTCCAGCCCACAAGGAACTGATGTTCCAATGGAGGGAGATAAAACATAAAGGAAAACTGGAAAGGGGAGAGGAAGACACAAACCACAGAGGCTGGGGGATGTCAAGGAAATGCTGTGGAACAGAATCAGATTAAACCAATGTGGGCCCATTCAAGTCAAGGACAGTTCTAGGAGCAGACTACAGGCATCCACCGGGGAGGAAATGTCCCCAGTGGAAATAAGTATAGAAAGCAGATGTGTGGGAAAATGGAGTGGCTTAGAAGGGTCCAAATTCTGACAGGTACTTACTAGCAATGGAACTCTGGGTAAGTCGCTTGACTTTTGTGCCTCAATTTTCTTATCCATAAAATAATTTTAAACCCCAATGTACTATGGAAATGGGAGTTACATTTGATCTTGTTATTGATGGGATAGAGACATATGGCTCAATGAGTGGGGTACTCACCCTAAGTACTTACTTGCTGAGTTGAGAGCTACCATCTAAGGATTGCCTTGTCCCACTGGACCCCAGCTCCAACTTTGTTGTTCCCTGACATTGACCCTGAATCCTTACTTTCCTGCTCCTGCCTTTGGGTCTTTTCAGGGTGGCAGCATAGAATTAGAGCAGTTGGGTGGGAAGGCAACAGCCCTGGATTCTAGCCCCAGCTCAGTCACTCACATGCTAGGTGACTGTGCAAATCACTTTCCCCCTTTGGATAAACCACTTTCCACAGCTATAGTTTGAGGGCAATAGAATATTCTATTCAACAAGCATTTAGTAAGCAACCAGCTATATACCAGCCATGGTACAAGTACCAGCACCTGTGATAAGTGCTGGTGATACAAAGACAAAAATAACACAGGTATACTGGGTAGAATATTGGACTTGGAGTCAGGAGGACCTGGATTTGAATGCTGTCCTAGACTAAGTGGGTGACTGGACAAATCTCTTAACCTCTCAGGTCTCAGTTTCCTCATCTATAAACTGAAGAAAATCAGCTGCAATCATCTCTAAGGTCCCCTCTAGCTCTAAAGCTATGATGCCCTGGTCCTTTACATTCCATTAACCTACATATATGTGTTTGGATATATGTATATGTACACATACATGTATATAACATACATATGTAATATAGAATAAATATGTGTGTGTTTGTGTGTGTATATGCATACATATACGTACATATGTATGTATATGTGTGTATAAATGTATGTGTGTGTGTGTGTATATATATGTGTGTGTGTGTATGTATATATATATCCCCCTCCCCTTTAAATTTCTCTTGGCCCTGTCATGTGCCATTCTCTTCCCTTCAGCTATTGAGCCAGACACCCCTGCCCAAAAGCCTTCCCTGATTCATCTCAGACAACTCTGATTATATCATTAGTACAAATTCCTCAGTATTAAAATACCAATTGTGCACTTCATTCCAATGAGACTTGTACCTGTGATGCTGTTTAAGTGATTCCAAATCCCTTTTCTGCATCTGTCACCTCTTCTCAGACTCAGACGGAGAGAGCTTAGAAACCACTCCCCCAGACTACCCTTCCTGCCAGCTCACACTATGAGCTTCCTGAGGGTAGGTCCTGTGTGTCTCTCCTTTCAGACTGGGTGGTGCCTGAGGACAAGAACTGTGCCTCTTCTCCCAAGGCAGGAAGTTAGGGAAGGGGGGGAATCTTTGCCTATGAGGACAGGCACAATAAATCCCCTCTCAGACTGAAAACTCTCCCAAGGCAGGGGCTGGGATTTCCCCCCTCAGCCTGAATAATTAATAAGTAATCATTGAACCTTCTTTCCCCTTCAGACTCGGGGATGAGGGAAGCGTCAGAGGCCGGGGACTGCACTTCAGTATCCTGGAAACAGTATCTGGAAACAATATCTCCCTCCTGAGACTGGGGTTTCCCCAAGGATGGGGATCAAATCTTCCTTTATTTAGTCTCCCCAGGGCCTCTACAAACAAAAGGTGCTCAATAAATGCTGGTTATTGTGGAATCTTCAGGAAATTGCTTCACATCTCAACTCTCTTCTTCTTTAAGACAGAGCAGGAGAAGCTTGAATGAACAAATGTACTTGATCTCTCTCTGCAGGTTCCCTGGTTACTGGAAGCCAACATCTCCAAAGATCCAGTTAACTCAAGGCAGCATTCACTCACCCTGCTGCCAACTGCCCGCATAAATCCACCTACCAATCAATCCAAAAACTGAAAAGCTGGCACTGAGAGGAGAGCCTTGGCCCCCAGAAGAAGTCTCTGGGGTGTGGGTTAGAGGAAAGGGGACACACCAACAAAGGAGTTGGAGATTTCTGGTTTGGAAGACTCTGCGGGACACCAGGTCATCCCCTTGCCTTGGAGCTGGTGTCCTCCAGTCATCTGGGACAGACAGAGTCCGTTTTAGATTTAAGAGAACTCTCTTTGTCATATACTGCCTGTGGGGGCTGAGCCCCCACCTCTCATCTGTAAAACAAAATACTAGCATTTGCATTGTCTGCTTCTCTGGTTGTGGTAGGAGTCTAACCTTCATGCTCCAAAGGTATGTGTATCAGGCACATCTCTGGGTGTGGGAGAAGGAATGACAAGACCTGTGATTTTACAGGGAAATGGATCAAACTCACTCTTCCAAAAGAGATGGGCAAACTAGTCTATGACTTAGCAGCTTAGGAAGTGTCCTGGGGCACTTTGAGGGCAAGGGACATGTCCAAGGTCACAGTCAGTTCCTCTCCAGGTTCAGCTCTCTATCTAAGCCAATTGCCTAGGGTGTAGTAGATATTTCATAAGTGTTTGTTGATTTGAACTGAACTGAACTTAATTGACTGAACTGGACTGGATTTTAGATTGGATTGGATTGGACAGAATGAACTGACCTAGGACAGTGAAAAAAATATTGACTCTGGAATTAGGAGATATCTCCATTTATTGCCTGTGTGAACATGGGCTAGTCACTTAATATCCTGGTCCTCAGTTTCCTCATCTGTAAAAATGGAGACAGTGGACTAACTGACCTCTCCAGTCTTTTCCATCTCCAGATCTATTATATGTAATAGATTATTATATTAAGTATGTTGTGCTATATTACATTACACTGTATTGCATTGTATTATATTACATTCTATTCTAATCTGTCTTTAGCATCTATATATTATATAATATATAGATATAATATATACCTAATAAAGAAATATTAATAAATTGAATAAATAAATAATTTTGAATTTTTAATATGAATAAATAATGAATATGCTATATAACATATAATATAGTTATATTATACATAATCTGTCTTTCAGGATCAGGAATGCTGAGAGGAAAAAACTATGATCTATGAATTCTTCCATGTGCCCATGACCTCCACTAAGGTAGATTGCAACTCCCAACCAGGATTTAATAGATGGTCTTTGTCAACTGTTGTGGACCAAAAAAATGACATGCATCACCTGGTAGCCAGCCTGGTGAGGTGCCTCTCTGCATTAGGGTAAGCTGGTCCTCAGCCATCAAGGACAGTTGAATGCAGAGAAGGGAATGATCTGCATCTGCAAAGGTATTTTCCTCTTCTGGGAGTTCCCTAGACCCCTATTCCCAGCTTGCATGGCTAACCCTGACAGAACTGGAATAGTCTAGGTAGGGTCACCTCCACACTGGGATAAAGAGGTAAACGGAGGAGGAGGAGCTGACATAAGGAATTCACAATGGAAAGCATTAACAGAGCCCTCTTGAAATAGGAGTAGTCATCCTCAAGGTGGCCTCCCAGGAAAGAAACAACCACACCCTGCCTTTAAGTTTCTTGAACACTTCATTTCTCTGAGTCTCTGTCTTAAAGTCACTAACCTTTTGGTGCCCAGGGTCACAAAAATGTGTCAGTCTCAGGAGGCAGTACTCGCACCAGGCCTTCCCTATTCTGAGGGGTGCTGTCTGTTTACTTCTGAATAGCAATGCTGCCTTTCTATCACTATGTTATAATTGAGGAAAGTGAGGCACAGAAAAATGATGCAAGGGATTCTCAGTCAAGGAAATTCCCTCTACTAATGGAGGTAAATGGTTCCTCTGTGACTTAAAGATTAAGAGAGACGCCTAGAACCCTGAGAAGTTCAGTGACTTGCCCAGAGTCCCATATAACCAATATGTGTCAGAGAGGAGACTTGAACCCAGGTCTTCTTGTCTCCATTTATAGATGAGAACTGATTATAAGTATGAGCACTACTTTTATCCGTTTCCAAATAGGAAGGAGAAAGCATCAGTGCAGTCTAGTCTCAGAAGACCAAGATCAAATCCCAGCTCTGCCACTTGGTACCTAGGTGACCTTGATCTAATCATGTGTCCTCTCTGGGCCTTAATTTACCTGTTTGTACAATGAAGGGATTGTACTAGATGATTCACGTCTAAGGTCCACTCCTACTCTAAATCTGTGATTCTATGAGATGAGTTAATGTCAGAGCTAGAACTGCAAATCAGTAGTCCCAGTGCCTTCATTAAGTCTAATCTGAATCCCTCCTGTTGCAAGACTTCAAGTCTCCTCACAGTCCTTTTCCCAATAGTCAACTGGTTCCCACTTTACCATATTAGACCCCCACGACCTGGGTTCCAGTCTAACCCTCTCCAATTTACACACATGTCAGTACATCACCCTCGTGTTGCCTTTGGTCCTTCCTGAAAACGGACAAACCACAATCAGTCCCCCATGCCAACCCTGGCTCTGTTTCTAATGTACAGCTCAGTAAAGGGTGCATGGTATCGAGCCGGACGAAACCTCAGGGATCATGTAGTCCAACTCCCTTGATTTACAGATGAGAAAACGAGGGAAATGACACACCCAGGGTCACACAGCTCATTGGCAGAGCAGAGAAATGAACCCAGGTCCTAATGTCATAGGTTCAGAGCTGTCAGAGCCTTTGAGGTCACCCACTTTGACCCTCTCCTTTGTCAGAGGAGGAACCCACACTCCAGATGCATTGCATGATTTATTTGCCCACAGAACACAGGGCAGAGGTGGAATTTGCACCCAGAGTCTCTGATTCCAATTTCTTCTGCTGCAGGCCAGTCCTCTGACTCCAAATCCAGGCTCTTTCCAGTATAGCTCAGATGTCATCTAGAAGAAACATCAGTCTCGTGCTGCTTGGCCCAGAGGGCAGAACAAAGTCTCAACATGCTCTAGTTGCAGAGAGACAGATTTCAGCTCAATACAAGGACAAGTTTCATAACAGTTAAAGATTTCCAAAGTGTGATCAATAACCTCGGGATAGAGTGAGTTCTTCATCACGGAAGGTCTTCAAGAAAAGGCTGGATGGTCCCCTATCAGGGATCCTGCTCAGAAATAAATGGCTTTGTCCTGAGGCCCCTTGGTACTCTTTTGGATCAGAGGCTGTGGTTTTAGCCTGGCCTTGGTTGCAGATGCTGCTGCACCTGGCCAGCTGTGGGGTTTTTCAGTGCATTGATTAGGAATCAGCCGCGTGTTACCATAATGGGACCACAGGGGCTTAGGGACTGAGCTGAAGTGAGCGACAGTCAGCACTTCTCAGGATTGTGGATGATGAGCCTTCACCGGCCCCTCAGGAGCCATAAAGCTGGGTCTATTGTTTCTAAGGACAAAGAGGAAGACAAAGGAGCCCAGAGTTGCATCTGCCTCCCCCACAGGCCAGGCTGTTCCTCCCCACTTTGGTGCTGGAACATTGTAGGTTTCCTAAGATTTACAGGTAAGAGGGATCTCAGATAGCTATCATCTAGTCTATTTTACAAAGAAGGAAACTGAGGCCCAAAAAGAGAAAGTGAACTGCCCAGGGATTTCAGGGAAGATGATGCCTGGTAAATCTGCTCCAAACCCCAACCCATGACAACATCCCTCCTCCTCACGCCTGTGCCTGACTGCAGCTCCCAAAACTAACCAGAAAGGAAAGATAACAATATGAAGACTTCAGGCTGGGAGCCCGGAGATGATTTCCAGTTCTAGCTTTGACTCATCTCACAGAATCACAGATTTAGAACAGAAATGGACCTTAGATATAAATCATCTAATACAAATCCTTCATTGTACAAACAGGTAAACTGAGAGGAGACAAGACTAGATCAAGGTCACCTAGGTACCAAGTGGCAGAGCTGGGATTCAACCTAGGTCTTCTAAGAATAGATCCCAAGCTCTTTCCAGAGAAATATGCTGTCTCGGACTTTGTCACTTAGTCTCTGGGCCTCAGGGTCCTAATGTGTAAAATGTGGGGATTGGGTTAGGGGATCACTGAGGTCCTAGAGTATCTTATGTGCCAAGAATTCACCTAACTCTAACATCTTATGTTTTAAGATCTTTCCTTTTCTAATATTCCATGTTCTAAGGCCCCTTCCATCTCATACATGCTAGGTTCTAAAATCCTATATTCTTAGCTCCATTCTAGCTCTGTCATTTTTTTTGCTCTAAGATCCTTCCCAGCTCTGACATTCTAGGTTCTAAGGGTCCTCCCAGTTCCGACATTCTAGGTTCTAAGGCCCCTCTCAGCTCTGACATTCTGGGATCTGGCATTCTATTTTCTAACATTCTGTGTAATTTACAAACCTTAAAGTATAATAGAAATGTGTACGTTGGGCTAAATCATTACTCTCTCTTCTCTCCTTTTTTTGTCATAAGCCCCAGGAAAGGCAGAGCATTTGCAGAAGCTTATCCAGCTAGTAAGGGTCAGAGCAGAGATTGGAACCCAGGATCCTCTGAATTTAAGCCCATAGGTCTTTCTGTCACATCATGCTGTTTGCCTGAATTCTTGGTCTTTTCAGTTCTGAAGGCATCCAGAATGGGGGTGGGGATGGGAGGGTGAAAGTCGAAGGAGATCATTCCTCTCTCCCATGCTTACCCTGTAATCCTTCCATTTTTCCCACCCTCTCTGTCCACAAACCTCACCATCTGCTGTGTAGACACTCATGCCACCTCCCCCCAACCCCCCAGTCCAGCCCCTTCCTCTTAAACCCAGGCCCAGAAGTCCCGTCTGTCCCTTTCCCAGAAGCCAGGGAGCTTTCTGGAGGCACATGTCAGAATATGCTACTCTTAATATAGAAGGCAAAACTAATCCTCTTTAAGATCGGTCTGTTTATTTGCATCACAGGCGCCTACGTTAGATTGTTTTATTCTCCCCCCTGAGCAAACTGAAGAGTTCTCAATTTGTCCTCACGGCACAGAGAGACACCAGATTGTCAGCACCCAGGCACACACACAGCAGCCCAATATAGCCTTCCAATTATCTTTTAATTTCGTTCCTGTCTTCATTTGTTTATTCTGTTTTTTCCAAGAAGAAAAAAAGCTCTGATTTATAGAGTTCAAAGCAGCCAGCAGGAGCCAGGCTTTCGTGTTCACCTGCTCCATGGTTTGCAGAGGGAGAGTCGCCCCCATCTTCCACTTACAGAGACCCCCCTCAATGGAAGCCAGCCCTAGTAATGCTTATCCTAGGACCCAGGGTTCCTGCTAGTGTGTCCTGGAAAAACCATTGGGGCCCCTAAGGAGCAAAATGGAGTAGGAAGTGTCACACACACACACACACACACACACACACACACACATACACACACACACACACACACACACACACACACACACACACACACACACACAGCAAAGAGCTAGCCCAGGCTCCAAGGGGAAGAGGAAGTGACTGGGAAATAACCCATAGGCCTCTGGGAAGGGGGGTGGGGTGGGAGAAGGGGAAGAAGGTCAGAGAGGACGAAGGTGCCTGCCCTAAAGGATTTACTTTCCAATGGGAGAGAGTGCAAATAAACAAACTATTGGATATGTACAAGATACATACAGAGTAGATGGGAAGTAATCAGAAATAACAAGTCACTGGAGGAGGTGGATGGAACAGGTAGGAATCTGATATCTCAGATCCTTTCCTGCTTTAGAGAGTGATAATTCAATAATGCTACCTTCAAATCTAGTTTTTGTGTCTGTTACCAAACAGAGGCAGCAGGGGTGAACAGGACACCCCCTGCTCAACTGGGTCTGACCCTCCAGGTCTACTGACTTTAGTCATAAGGGAACACCTCTATGGATGGACATAGGCCATGACATACCCAGATGGATTTGGAGGGCCTGTCTAACAGCCCAGCTCTTTGAATAAATGTTGGTGAAATGCCTATTTCCACCAAGATTTAAGCCTGACCTGGGTTCCTGAGAACACTAGTCCAGTGTTCTCTGAAAACACCTTCCTACTCTAAATTCAACTCCATGACCCTTTCACAGACTCATGGAAAAGGAAAGGATGTTAGAGGCTAGCTAACCCAACCTGCTCATTCTAGAAAGGGTAAACCAAGTCTCAGAATGGTTAAGGGTCTTTGCTCAGGATTATACAGTTAGCAGGTGTCTGAGATTTGAATTTCTCTCTTCTGAATTCCAAGACTGTCTACTACACCACACTATCTGATAGGCTCAAGGTAAAGTATTAAATACTAACGTATGAAGACACCTCCCTCAAAAATATTTATTGCCCTCAAGGAGCTTATAGTCTACTGAAGAATTACAATAAGGAAAGAGGCAATTGGAGAAAAGAATAACTAATAACAGCTAAAGGGATGTGGGAAAGTCCTGTGGGAGGTAGCAGCAAGACTGGGAATTCTGACAGGGAGGGTAATCCAAGCACGTAGGAGGCAGGCTGGGCTGAGGTGCGGAGTCAGGGGGGGCCAGCCCATCTAACTCATTCCCTCTTCTTGGTTCTTCCTGGTCCCTAAAATACCTTTCCTCTTCACTTCTGATCTGTATTTCCTCGTTCTCTTTCTGGAAGAGTTTTCTCACCCCTGGCTCAGAGGACTCCTTAATTCTACGCTCCCTAGGTAACCACATGTTTTAATGTCCTCGATTGGTTTTGTGAAAACATGTCAGTCAAAATAATATTATGGGGTGGGGGGAAGGGGGAGCTGTCAGTTCTGAAGGAGGTAGATGTCATTGGTAGAAGTCAGGACTGGGAGGCAGAAGGCATGTCCATTAACCTCTTGGAACCCTCACTTTTCTAATCCACGAAACAAGGATGACAAAGCTTTCCCTCCCTACTTCAGAACGTTTTCCCTGCCACAGTATTTAAAGCCAAAGAGATGCAGCACTGAGTAGTGAATACCTCTGATCCATATTGGCTGAGTGTCCCTGGGCAAGTCACTTCTCAGGGAGAGAAGTGATACATGACTTTGCTGAAGTCGAACCAGTAGCAACAACAGCAACATAGTCAGGATCTGGAACCCGGGCCCTCTGACTCCAAATCCAGGTCACTATTCTCCATGAATCTTGCTCCTCACACAGACCCTCTCCTTTACAGATCCCCCCTAGTAACTTGTGTTCTCCCTCCCAAATATCTTGTATTTATTTGCATTTATCCTTTTTATATTTTATATATTTTATTACTATCTATATTATATTTTATAATATAATATACTGTCTCCTTTTCATATTATACTGTCTCCTCAAACAAAATATAAGCTCCCTGAGGGTAAGAACTATTTGGTTGTTTTCTTTTGTGTCCCCAGTGCCTGGCCCCTAATAGGCACTTAATAAATGCTTACTGATTGATTGACCCACACTGCCTCCAAATAGTGGGGCCCAGGTGTACGTAAAATGCTTTGTAAACCTTAAAAAGTCATGTCACTGTCACCTTTCATTATCCTCATTATAATGCTAACAATAGGTGATTGGTCCACAGTTTCCCTGAAGGGTTTGGCGATAAAGTATTAAGGAAGTCATAGGAAACCAGTGTTGGTCTGGTTACCTTCATGAGGACTTGCCTATACTAATCTATGCCTGCCTATTTGTCATGACATGGTAAATAAATGCATTCATTATTTCTTCTACAGGTTCTGCCCATATCCAAACACTCTAAAGGGAGAGGACCATAATAGGTTGTCCATATTTATTGACCCAACTGGAAACCGGACCCCCCACATGGCTATCTGACCTGGAGCAGAGATGCTCTAAACTACATCACAAACTAATGGCCATCCAGCCTCCATCTGAACTTTTCCAGTCGTAGTGAATTCTCTGGCCAGCTAGATGGAGAGAGCACAAGGCCTTGAATCTGGATCGGAGTTCAAATCCATCCTCAGACACTTACTAGCTGTGTAATGCTGGGCAAGTTGCTTCACCTCTGTCTGCCTCGGTTTCCACTACTGTAAAATAGAGATCATGATACTACCTGCCTCTCGGGCCTGTTATGATTTTCCAGCCAGCTGCACTCACTCTGGACAGCGGTGGCACTCGTTCTAATCAACTTCTCCAGGTGAATTCATTTTGGATTTTTTTGATGGGGGATTTCTGGGGATGAGAAAGGGAAAGGGAAGAAGTATTTATTAAGCACCTACTATGTGCCATGCTAAACTGTGCTAAACACTTTACAAATATTTTCTAATTAAAAACATTTTTAAAACCCCTAATGTGTGCCATGGGCAGCCGGGTGGTGCATTAGAGTACCCCTGTGGCCTCATACTGCACACCTTCCCTCACCCCTTTCCAACTTTATTTTGCGTGTTGTCTTTCCTCATTAGGTTGTAAAGAGGGCAGGGACTGTCTTTTTCTGATTTCTATTCCCAGCGCTTCGCACATTGACACATGTGGTTGTTGTCATTTTTTCTATTGTGTCCAACTCTCTTTGACCCTATTTGGAATTTCCTTGGCAGAGACACTAGAGTGGTTTGCCATCTCCTTCTCCAGCTCATTTTACAGATGGGGAAACTGAGGCAAACAGCTTGCCCCAGTGTCTCTCAGCTAATAAGTGTCTAAGGTCAGATTTGAACTCAGGTCCTCCTGACTACAATCCTGGCACTCTAATTCACCACCCAGCTGAAGGGCTTTTAAGAATGTTTATTGGCTAGACAATATTTGTAAAGTGTTTATCACAGTTTAGCAAGACACATAGGAAGTGTTTGATAAATGCTTATTTCCTTCCCATTTCCCATTCCCAGTCTTTGATTTTTCCCTTCTCCATAACATCCAATTAGTCATCCAGTCATTTGGACTCTAACCTCTGCAGTGTATTTCTCACTCCTTCCCTTCCAGCCTCTCTCGCCACTGTCACCACCCTAATCCAGGTCCCAGTCACCTCTCACCGGAGGAATCCGGTAGCCTCATAGTATTATGGTACCATACAATGTCAGAGCTGGAAGGTACTTTATTTTGTAGATACTAATGGTAGGTTTGCTTTTACATGGTGCTGAAACCAAAGGCCTAGCCTTCGAATATCAACCTTCTTTATGTGCAGTTGCATGACTGTGAAAATCTCAGAGTTCGTGGGATGGCACCTCTGAGGCCAGATCCATCCCATCCTTGAATCAGAATTCCCACCATAACATCTAGTACAAGTGACCGTCTGAGCTGACTTTGAAGACCTCCGACGATGAACAATCCACTATCTCATCAGTTTGAGAACCAGCCCATTTCCCTTTGGGAAACCCAGATTAACTGAAAGTTGTTCCTTATCACCAAACCCAAACCTCTGCCCACCAATCTTAATTCTACCCTCAGGGGGCCAAACAGTTCCAATCCAATCACTTTTTGAGGTGATTTCCTTTTCACCTTCTTCTTATAGTTAGATTTGGTTCAGTGTTCCAGCCTGCCCACAACTTTGGGAATCTTCACCACATCATCCATCTCCTCCAAGATCTGGGTGGTCTGTAAAGTCAATGAGGAAGTCAACTATGCCTTTAACCAAACAAGAATTAAAAAAAAAAAAAAAGTAACAGCACAGAGCCAATCACTGATCCCTGGGGAACTCCACTGGATACATCCCTTCAAGTTGACATCAAACCATTAAGGGCTACTCTTTTGGACCAGTCTTTGAATGAGTTCTGAATGCACCTCATCGCACTTTTGGTTCAATGGGTCCTCAAACTTCTTGGGCTTAGAACCTCCTTAGGGAGTCAGCTGGATGGCACAGGAGAGAGAAGAAATAGGAATTCTTGTTCAGTCATTTCAGTCATGTCTGACTCTTTGTGACTCCATTGAGGGTTTTCTTGGCAAAGATACTAGAATAATTTTGCCATTTCCTTCTCCAGCTCATTTTACAGATGAGGAAACTGAGGCAAATAAGGTTAAGTTATTTGTCTAGGATCACACAGAACTCAGGAAGATGACTGTTTCTGACTTCAGGCACAGCTGCTCTATTGACTGCACCATCTGGCTGAAATTAGGAAGACCTGAGTTCCAATCCTGCCTCAGACACTCCAGTACTGTGTGACTCTGGGCAAGTCACTTTACCTCTGTTTGCTTCAGTTTCCTCAACTGTAAAAGATGGGAGAGGGGTGAATAACAAATAAATACTATACAAATGCTTATTCCTTCCTTTTCCCCTTCCCTTTTATACCCTTAAAATTATTGATGCCCCCCCCCAAGAGCTTTTGTATATGTGGGTTATAGCTATCAATGCTAGTAATATTAGAAATTGAAGGATCTTAATGGTACCATAAAAAAATTTTAAACTCACAGACCACAGCACCCCCCCACCCCCACCCCGGGTCTCAGGAACCCTCAGGGCTATTAAGTCCACACTTTAAGAACTACTTTTCTAGCTTTTATCTTTTCATCTTTTCCAAACTGCTTTGCTAAAATCTAGCTAAATTCTATCCATGGCACCCCCTTGATCTACCAGTCTACTAACCCATCAAAAAAATGAAATTACATCAGTCTAGTTTGACCTGTTCTTAATGAAATCATGCGAGTCCTTTGAGATCACTGCTTCCTTTAATAAATGTTTGCTAACCATCCCTCCTTGAAGCTGGCACCTTTCCTCTAAGATTACCTCCAACTTACTCTATATCGTTTTTGCACATAATTATTTCCATGGTGTTTCCCTCATTAGATTATAAGTTGCTTGAAGGCAGGGGCTGCGGTTTGCTTTTCTCCTTATCCTCAGTGATTAGTACAGTGTCTGGCATACAATAGGTGCTGAATAAATGCTTCTTGAATTGGCTTGACATTCTAGAATTTTACCAAGAATCAAAGCCACGCTCACTGTACTTTAGGTTTCTGGATTCATTTTCTTCCTTAAAAAAAAGTAGGATATTTGCCTCCCTCCCATAGTTTCTAGTTCTCTTGTTTTCCAGCTATTCAAAGTGGCTCAGTCATTATATATATACACCACCACCTCTGAAGATTTAAAGTCGGAAGTCATTCAAAAACATTGGAGAGGCACATGGCAGATAGGATGGCCATCTTCCATCCTCAAGAATGAGCTGCACAAGAGACAGGCTGTAAAGGATACCATTTCCATGACTGGAAAGGGAAACAAGAGTTTCCTTCATTTAGCAAGAATGAGAGCTGCCCTATCAGTGGACAGCCTACGCGTTCCATTGGGAGCTATTCAGTGTCCCTGAGACACTGAATTTTTCCCTGGGAAAAGATCTGAATTTGGTGGTCCCCAGCATAACAGGTTGGAGGCTTCATGGAGGATTTATGGGAAGATGTGTTAGACATTTACTGAATGAGAAAGAGTATACGTGCTGCTATTCTCCCTACTGGAGGGAGAAACCACTTGGGTGAGATAACAGAATCATCTTAGCATTCAAGTTCCTCCTAACTGTCCTGTGAGGCAGGGAGTGCAGCTATATCATTCCCATTTTACAGATGAGGAAAGGGAATCACTGAAAGGGGATTCTGCATCTCCAAGTTAAAACAAGTAGGAAGTAGCTCAGTCAGAATTCAAAGTCAATGGGCCTCAATGTCACTACAAGCCCTCTTATCTATGAACCTACCTCTGGTGCTCTCTCCCAACCCCAGTTCATCCATCCATCCATCCTGCACCAAAGGTGAAATTAATCAATCTTATGTCATGAACTGTAGGATTTGGAGCAGAAAAGGATCTTAGACATCACCAATTTAAACCCCACAAACACTTTTATATATGAGGAACCTGAGAATTAGGTTAAGGAAGGAAGAGAGGAAGGAAGGAAGGAAGGAAGGAAGGAAGGAAGGAAGGAAGGAAGGAAGGAAGGAAGGAAGGAAGGAAGGAAGAAGGGAGTAAGAAAGGAAGGACAGAGGGAGGGAGGGGAAGGAAGGAAAGGAGAAGGGAGGGAGAAAGAAATGGGGAGGGAGAGAGGAAGAGAAAGGGAGGAAAGAAACTCATTAAGAGATTAGTGTACACTATGCTTCAAGCTTGGGATGCAAATACAAAAGTAAAAGGTTACCTGCCATCAAGCGCCCTACATTCTAATGGAAAAGACCAAGAATTAGTGAGATCAGTAGCCATGGGCGAGAGTTTGGGTCTGGAAAGTCTCAATAGAAGTTGAAAGTGAAAGCCACACTCAGGTAGCCCAAGGATGCACACTTTCCTAGAGTAACACAGCGTTCACTTGTTTACAATTCTCAAAACTAGAAGTGAAAAGGGGGTGGAAATATGGAATTTAGAGGAGAGGGGTAGTCAGGAAAGAGTGGCTTAGCTCCTCCCAGTCTCTGATAAACAGAAGAGTCATTATTCAAATCCAGATCCTCTGTCTACACATTCAGTTCAAACTCACAACTCTAACTACTTCATTCCCTTCCTGGTATAAATTTGTTAACTACAGATAAAGGTTAGATTTTTTAACCTAACCAACTAGGTCCTCCACCATCTGTCTCAGTCTACTGGAGCCAGAAGGGGTCTTGTAGATTACCTAGACCAGCCCTGATTTGCCAAAGGTCACCCAGTGAGGTACTGGTAAGGGTGGGATTAGAACCATGGTTTCTCCCAGCACTCAAGTCCATGCTTTGTTTCATTTTGTTATTTTTTTCTTGAGTCCAGCTAATTCTCCCCAATCACACCCCAATTGCTCCTCTTAACTGCAATTCCCTCTACTATAATAAAAGTTGTTTTGCTAACAGTTTACTACATTCACTCCCTGTCCTGAGCTTCTCGGTAATAATAACAAAAACCCACATTTACACATCATTTTACCCTTTACATTTCAAAGAATTGTCTCTATCTCAAATACTATCTCAACATAGAATACTATAGCCTAGGGGTAGCCCACGTGTATATTGTCATTCCTGTCGTAAAGACAAAAGACTGAAAGCTAGATGGTTGGAACCTGGACTACATTGCTTTCCCACCATCTCTCCAGAGTGCAAGCCCCTTGAGAGGAGGAATTGCTTCACTTTTATCTGTATCACCCCTAACTCAGAGTCTTGGCAGGACTAGGTTCTTAATAAGTGCATTTTGAATTCAAATCTGGCTAATAGCTTTAGAACTGGAAGCAGCCACTTAATCTAACCTCCTCATTTTGAAAAAGAGGAAACTGTCATTTTTATTATATTGGCCCTGCCTACCCATGAACAGTTAATATTTCTCCAATTATTTAAATCTGATTTTAAGGATTTTTAGAAATAATTTTGTTCATATAGTTTTGGGGATTGTTTTGGCAGGTGCGTTCCCATGAATTTTATACTGTTTAGAGTTGTTTTACTGTTATACTGTTTTATACAATATTATATAATATACAATTATACATAATACAATATGCAGTTATTATACTGTTTAGAATTACTTACTATTTCTTCTTGCAGGGTTTTGTTTGTGATATATCATAATATTGATTATTTGTGTGGATTTATTTTAAATTCTGCTACTTTGCAAAAATTATTGTTTCAACTAACTTTTTAGTTGAGTCTTTGGAATTTTCCAAGTATATCATCATATCATCTGCAAAAGCAGATAGTTTTATTACCTCATTCCCTATTCTGAGTCCTTCTTTTTCTTTTTCTTCTCTTACTGCTATTGCTAAGATTTCCAATGCAATATTGAATAATATTGGTACATCTTTGAGCAAATAAGTCTGAATATTATAAATACCCAAATTAACTACACTGGACATATGAAGGAAGACACTCCATGTATCTAGAGAAAAAATTAATAAGGAGAAGTATGAGCAGAATGGTTTTACATATGCATATACATTTGTATCTAAATAGTAAAGGGAGGGGAGGAGAAAAAATTTTTTAAAATAAATTTATATGATAACCTTATTATATATTTTAAAAGAATGGCAAGCTTCACATAATAGATTTGCAGTTTCATGTGCAATCATCTTTTTTATTACACTGTGTTATGGAAATGCTTGTTTTAGTCCATAAATTAAAAATTAAATCAATAAAACTTTTAAAAAAGTAAAAGAGGAAACAGAAGCCTAGAAAGAACAAATAACTCAGGATTGTGACATCCTATCTATCTAGGTCATCCAGGGCAAATCCTTCATTTTTATAATTGAGAAAATTGAAGTTTAGGTAGGTTAGGGTTAAAAGTGATCTATCCAAGGTCATACAGGCAGGAAATAGTCAAGGAGGAATTCAAACCCCTGACATTGACTTCTGAATCTGTCAAGAGATTTTTCTCTAGAATTTGCTGCCCCGTGAAGGGCTCCACACATTTCCAGAGACCCCGTGACAAGACTTTGAGAGCTGTAAGGGACCTTGGTGACCAACTAACCCAGGGAGTACCTGAACAAGACCCTGCAAGTGATCACTCAACATTTGCTCAGAAGGCTCTCCTCCCCTAACCTGGAGACAAACAGACTACATAGATGGGTGCCGAGGTTCTTTTTAATAAACCAGTTTGGAGAAGAAAGAAGGCAAGGAAGGGGTGTAGAACCAGAAAAGGGAGGGGGAGGGGTGTCAGATCAGGTGGTTTGGATTTAGTTCTTGGCTCAAGCCCTCAGCTGCTCTGTGTTCCCGGAGGCCCGCTGTGTGACTGCTCCCCTGCCCCTTCCCTCCCTCTGGAACAATAGTCCCAACCCCCACGACCGGACCCAACTGGGCAGGCGGGAAGAGAAGTATCCCCAGTGAGGATCCATTGACCCTCCCTCTACCCCCACCCTGCCCCATATGAGGGAAAGCACCAGGTCAGAGTCCTCCCCTGCCAGGAAGATTTGCAAAGGCTGAAAATGAAAATAGCCAAAATCAGACTGTGTTTCCAGGCATCAGGTGACTCTTGCAAAGGATTCTACCTCTCCAGCGTCCTGGGTCTCTATTTACCTGGATGACAATAAACTTGTCTGCCGCTGCCTGAACCCTCCCCTCAATCCTCCCCATGCAAAGCACCTATGGCAAGAAGGCGTTGTCCTCCAGGCCTGCTCTCTGCCAGCTGCTGCCCTGGAGGTGCCCGCTGCCAGCCAGCTCAAAGTCACCTCTGCTTCTGCTTTGGGGACAGTGCCAAGAAGGAACCCCTCAAAGCAGCAAGAACCAGTTTTGGTTGGGCAATAATTAATCAGATTCCTTACATTCCTTGGCCTCTGTGGGGCCTGTTACCCTACGATGAGCGACAGCAGCTCTGAGCCCTGGGACTGGCATTTGGAAATGCAGTTTACTGGAAAGCTCGTGTTCTCTGCTGCTGCCCTGCTGCTGGGGACTCTCATATACAGACTGTACAAGTACTGGCCGGCCCGGGACCCACCTAGGGGTGGCACAGCAAAAGCTGATGTCACTGCCACTGAGGAGCCCGAGGTAGCAGGCCAGGTAGATTCTGCTAGCACCTCACCCAGAGCTCAGCTGCCAGGCCTCAGTCGGCGGCGACAGGTCATCAGGGAGGAGGGAGTACAAGGTAACCCAGCTTTGTGGAATGGCCAGCCAGGAAGTGCTGGTGGGGCCTCTGACACCAAAGCCAGAGGCAGCCTGGACCTTGGAGATAGGCATCCCGAAGAGAACAGAGGGGCACACTTCAAGACTGAAGAGCAACACCCTGGAAAACTCCTGGTCTGGGACTGTCTGGGAGAAAAAGGAATCGGACAGGGTAAGAACTGTGACTATGAACTTGAAAGCCCCCAGCCTGGACTTGCTCAAGATGATAATGAAACAGACTGCCCCAGTGACTCATGGCAGGAGCCTGGGCTCCTCCTAGACTGTATCAGGGGGCAGAGGAAGGAGGAGATCTCTGATTCTGGCAGTAAGAAGGTTGCCTGTGCCGCAGGTTTGGGGGACATGAATAGGAGCTGGGTCTTCACTCAAACTGCTGGGGTCAGCCAGGAGGGTGTGGGGCTTATCAGGGCCACCTCAGACATGGGCCTGGCTGTCAGCCAGCATGCCAGGGAAGCAGATACCTCTTATGTCTTCTCTTCCCTGGCCAGGGCCCAGGTAGAGGAGAACTTTCTTGGGGAGCAGATGCTGAAAGGAAGAGTTGGGGGGCCAGGGGAGGCACCTGCCAGTCCTGGCCTAAAAGGGAAAATCTATGACTACTATGTGGAGTCTACCTCCCAATCCATCTCCAGAGACATGCTGGCCCCAGGAGCCAGCACCCCTGGGATCCTTGGAGGGATAACTGTGCCTCAGGGCTCACCCTTGCTCCCCAGTTTTGGGAGGCTTTCAGCTCCACCTCAGAGCAGGTTCTCTGATACCAGTTCCTTGACTTCACCAAGCTGTGCCCATCCTGAGGACAATGTTAAGGATAGATGTGAGAGCGTCCTTTCCGTTCAGAGTCCCTCTTTGCCACCTGGGTCTGGCATCAGCCGGAAGAACAGTTTTCTTCAAATCGCAGAGAACCCAGAGTTCCAGCTGCAGCTACACAACACGGGGACCTCATCCTCCAGTGACATCCAGACAGCCTTCCACTCATCTGCAGAGTCTCCAGATCTCAACCCAGCTGCAGCCAGTCTGGAACCTAAGGTGGAGCTGGTAGCTGGGACCAACTTCTTTCAGCTCCCCCTGGTCCCTGGGGCTGCTCAAAACACCCACCTGGACCTAGGCAACTGTTACGAAGTGTTGAGTCTGGCCAAAAAGGAAAAGCTGGATGCCCTGAAAGAGGCAGCCTACAAGGTAATGAGTGATAACTATCTCCAGGTCCTTCAAAGCCCCGACATCTATAGTCGTCTGAGCGGGGCTGAACGGGAGCTGATCCTCCAGAGGCGGCTCCAGGGGCAGAAGTACCTGGTGGTGGCAGATGTCTGCCCCCAGGAGAGCACTGGCCGCCTCTGTGCCTACAATAACGAGCAAGATACCTGGTGGCCCCTTGCCAGCCTACCCCCAGAGGCCACATCCCGGGGTTGTGCCATCTGTAGTCTCTTCAATTATCTCTTTGTAGTGACTGGGTGCCAGAGAGTTGGGGGGCAAGCCTCCAACAGGATGTTCTGCTACAACCCTCTGACAGGCATCTGGAAGGAGATGTGCCCTCTGAACCAGGCACGGCCCCACTGCAAACTTGTGGTCTTGGATGGGTACATGTATGCCATCGGAGGTGAATGCCTGTACACAGTGGAACGCTACGACCCTCGCCAGAACCGCTGGACCTTCATGGCGCCCCTGCCCAATGACACCTTCGCCTTGGCCCACACAGCTACGGCTTGCGATGGTGAGATCTACGTCACAGGGGGCACCCTGCGTTACCTGCTGCTTCGCTATTCCAGGCAGGAAGACCGCTGGCGCGCCAGCCCCACGGCGGGTGGCAAGGACCGGACAGCTGAGATGGCGGCCGTCAATGGCTTCCTCTACCGCTTTGACCTCAACCGCAGTCTGGGCATTGGGGTCTATCGCTGTAGTGCCCGGACTCGCCTCTGGTACGAGTGCGCCACTTACCGCGTGCACTACCCAGCTGCTTTCCAGTGTGCAGTGGTGGACAACCTCATCCACTGTGTGGGCCGCCAGTTCCACCTCCGCTTCCTGGCCGACTACGTTTCCCCCCACTTCCTTTCCAATGAGCTCCAAGGCTTCCCATCTCCACAGGGCACCCTCATACCCACGGTCCTGGTACTACCTGCCCCCAATATGGCACAGACTAGGGTGTAGAGATCCCCTTATTATTTCGGAGGGACTCCCTCTTAGCCATGGAACAGTGGAAAGAGTATGTACTCCAGATTCAAAAGACCTGGGTTTGAATCTTGCGTCTGGCATGTGCCAGCCTGTGATCTTGGGGGAGTCCTTGCCCTTTTTCCAGCCTCAGTTCTCTCATCTGTAAATACAATGAACAATAATAATCCTGGAGTTACCTACTGTCCAGGGGGGTTGTGGAGCATGGACCTTGTAACCCTGAAAGCCCTGTAGAATGTGAGTTTGTTTAATACTTAGAGCATCTGTAATTTCTTTGATGGTGGTACTCCTTTCCCTGGTGCACATCCCAGATTTTTTCTATGGCTTAGCAAATGATCTCTAGGCTTTGTTATGGCTAAGGGCATTCCTGTTTTTCCACTACCCTGGGCTTGAGCGTCTCCAAACAGAACTGAACTGGTTCTCAGTAACAGAGGTAAGGTTTGAAACTGATTCTGCAGTAGAAGCCCTTCTGGCTCCATAGAACACCAGGCAGGTAAATCTCCCTTTCGGAGTTAGAAGAACCACGTTCAAGTCCTACCTCCCAAAGTAACTTTGGGCAAGTCAGTTCCGTCAGCTGTAGAATGAGGGTGGTTGGTCTCTTCGATCTCTGAGGTCCCTCCTCTGTGGGTCTTGACAGATTTTCGGCTACTAGCATTGGTAATCTTCAAGAATCTAGGGCCACCCCCACCCCAGCCCAGGCCTTGACAAGGCATCTTGTGAGGTTGGAGTCTTCTCCCTGCCACTAACTCTGTGGTCCCTTTTACCCCTCAGAGCTTCAGGTACACTAATCTTCCAAATGGGTATGATGTTCATTCCCCACAAGATGGTGCTCTGAGAGTCCCCAAACCTGAAATAAACTTTCACTGAACATAGAATTAGGAAGCCCCTATTTGTGTTGTGTGCAGAGACTGCCTGGAGTCCTGAGGACAACTGGGTTGTTTTAGAAAAAGCCTTGAACCTGTTCAAATTGGGTTCTGCCATTTACTCTTCCCATGAGACATTGGGCAAGTGACTTGACCTTTCGGGATCTCAGTTTCTTCATTTGTAAAATGAAGTCTTTTAAGGTCCTTTCCAGGTTTAGGACTATGATTCTATGACTGAGTTTAGTGTGAAGAAGACCAACCTGGGTGTAAATTCTGCCTTGTTCACCAGATGTATGATTTTGGTCAAGTAATTTAACCTCCACATGCCTCTGGCAATTCCCTGGGTCTTAGCTACTAAGTCATGGATTGGCTGCCATCTTAATAGGTTGGCAGAGATAGTTTCCATACTGGGAGTTTCCAGCAGGAAATACCAGATCATTTGTATATTCTCATGTGCAAACCAAATGCTGCGTAGGTAGCTGGAGGACATTTTAAGTTTAGATAGGGGACTAATCTCTGTCCTAATGAACTTTACAGTCCAATAGGTGGATCCAACCCACATCTTTGGCTGTGATGTCATGAAATAGAACAGAATCTTGGACTTGGAGTTAGGAAGATCTGACTTCAAGTTCTTCTTTACATACTTATAAGCTGTGTGAGACTGGGAGGGTCACTTAAAATCACAGCCTCAGTTGCCTCATTGGTAAGTTGGGGATAATAACACCTACATTTCAGGCTTGTTATGAGGCTCAAAGGAGGTAATATTTGTAAAGAACTTGACCAAACTTAAAGCACAATGTGAATGTTAGCCATTACTATTTTCTCAGGTTTTAACTGGTTTTCTGGTATAAACTGACATGAGAACTGGGGCCACAATTTGCTTCTCTGCCCTGTCATAACTGGAAGTATCTTATTTGTATAACTACCAGAAACATAGGTGACCAGTTTGGGGATTGAAGAATGTTGAGGAAGTGGCCAACAGCCTAGCCACCAGTGAATCCAGCTGATAGACCAGTAATAGAGTGTGGTCCCCAGGACTGCCCACACTCATGGACACACACAGGTGGGAAGGTAGCAAATGTTCTGGGTCGAGGTGGCATGAGAGAGGACCAGAGCTCCAAGGAAGCCAATTTATAGGAAAATCCACCTAGAGGGAGTGTAAGGTGAAGAAATCTCCCACTGTATTGGGTGTTTCCCTTGGGAAATTCCCCCAGATTCAAATATAGCAAAATCCTGAAATGACTAAGCCTCAACTCCATTATCTTCCACTAAAACTATCATGTTAATAAGTAATCAAGTGTACATCAAAGGAGCATCAAATGTCAGAGCTGGGAAGACCCTTAGAACAAAGAATGACAGAGCTGGGAGGGCCCTTAGAACACAGAATGTCAGAGCTGGGAGGGCCCTAGAACACTGAATGTCAGAGCTGGGAGGGCCCTTAGAACACAGAATGTCAGAGCTGGGAGGGCCCTTAGAACACAGAATGTCAGAGCTGGGAGGGCCCTTAGAGCACAGGATGTCAGAGCTGGGAGGGCCCTTAGAACACAGGATGTCAGAGCTGGGAGGGCCCTCAGAACACAGAATATCAGAGCTGGGAGGGCCCTTAGAACACAGGATGTCAGAGCTGGGAGGGCCCTTAGAACACAGGATGTCAGAGCTGGGAGGGCCCTTAGAACACAGAATGTCAGAGCTGGGAGGGCCCTCAGAGCACAGGATGTCAGAGCTGGGAGGGCCCTTAGAACACAGAATGTCAGAGCTGGGAGGGCCCTTAGAACACAGAATGTCAGAGCTGGGAGGGCCCTTAGAGCACAGAATGTCAGAGCTGGGAGGGCCCTCAGAGCACAGGATGTCAGAGCTGGGAGGGCCCTTAGAACACAGAATGTCAGAGCTGGGAGGGCCCTTAGAACACAGAATGTCAGAGCTGGGAGGGCCCTTAGAACACAGAATGTCAGAGCTGGGAGGGCCCTCAGAGCACAGGATGTCAGAGCTGGGAGGGCCCTTAGAACACAGAATGTCAGAGCTGGGAGGGCCCTTAGAGCACAGGATGTCAGAGCTGGGAAGGACATTAGAACACAGGGTGTCAGGGTGGTAATGAACACATGATGTCACAGCATGAAGAGATAACATAAACTAATGAGCCCAGAAGAGAGGACGGGAAGAGGAGAGGATTTCATACATATCTTCCACTTCCCGCTCTCAGAAAGCCTCTGAAGGGAGAAGTAAGGCCCACACCTTAAGAGGACTATTCTGAGATGACTCCAAAGTCAGAAAAAACCTCTAAGAACACCAGATGTCCAAAGGTGGCAGGAGCTGCTGTGAGAGGTGCAAACTCCCCTCTGCAGGAGGCGGGGTCTTCCAGTCTGCTTGTCAGCTATGTTAACGTGGAGATTCCTTTCAGGCCTGAGCTGCTCTCCATAGTGGCTAAAGTTCCTTTCAATTCTGGTATCTGTAGTGATGAAAGGGAAAACATAGCCCCTCCCTGGCCTAACAGGCATACATACAGAACACACGCAGATCTAATCAAATAATAGCTCATTTTGGTCTCTCTGGGATATGAATGTTTGTTTGCACAAGGCATGCACCTGTGTAAATACAAACATTCTTCCAACCAATGCTCCTGGTCTGAGCTCTGTGGGAACCGGGCAGCTGAGCTAAGACCCCAGCTGAAGACTAACTGATTCGATGAGCAGAAATGGGAAAAAGACAAATGTGGGCTGGGGAGGGGGTAGAGAGATGCTCTGTTGAGGGCGTATAGGAGACCAGATCCACAGAATGAGTGGTCCCAACATAGAAGACCACTCTGGGCTTCAGTGTCCTCTAGAAAACAAAGAGAATAATCCAAATTTTCCTCTACTTCCTAGGAATTCTGGGAGGAGAAAAGGCAATATCTCGAGGGAAACCTTTGAAGTAAAAGTGCTTCAGCAATGGGAGAAGGTTTTCTGTAAAGGAACCCCCCGCCCCAGACATTCCTCTGCTCTTGACCCATTAGTGGTTTCTGAAACTGTGTTGATAAAGTTCAAACTCTTCAGCCTGGTATCCATGGTCCTCCCTCCCTTTCCTGTCTCATGATCTTCCCTTTTACATAAGCTGTACTTCTGTCACTCTGCATGACTCTCTGCTCCCCACCCACCCCCAACCCTCCCCAGCATACCCTGTGTTCTCTCCACTCAGCACCTTAATTCTCACTCCCCCTTGTGCCTAGAATATCTACCTTTCCTTTCTTCACCTCTTAGATTCCTATCCAACTCAAAAGCCACGAAGCTTCCTGTGATCCCCCTGGTTGGTAATGATTTCCCCACTCTGATCTCACAGATTTCTCCAATACATTTTTCATACAGTATAGTGTTATCATGGTCACCTATTGAGGTGTCTTATCTCCCAACTAAACTAAGTTTCTTACAGGCAGAGATTGTTTTTTTCAGTCTCTCCAAGCCCTTGTCCTGCACAAAGTAGGATCTATAATAAATGTTGTATGGTGATGAATGAACAAGAGGGTGCCACATGAGGACAGTATTGGATTGAGGGAGGCAGGGAAGAAGTAGGTTTACAGTTCAGGGCTTCTAGGCCCTCAAGTGCAGCCCTTTGACTGAACCCAAGCTTCATACAACAAATCCTCTAGGTCCTCAAGTGCAGCTCTTTCACTGACTCCAAACTTTACAGAACAAATCCCCTTAATAAAAGGATTTGTTCTGTAACACTTGGAATTGGTCAAAGGACCTAGAAGGCTACACATGGCCTCGAGGCTACAGGTTCCCCACCCCTGGGCTATATCATGTGTCTGGGAAGGCTTCAGAGAAAAAGAGGAGCCTGAGCAAAGTTTGGAAGAAGGGGACGTAAATGGTTTGAAGAAGAGGAGAATGCACAAGGAGATAGTCCCCTGCCCCTTCAAGCAGTGAGGTGGCATAGTGGATAAAATGCGTGGCCTGGAATCAGAAAGGTCTGAGCTCAAATCCATCCTCAGATACTTACTAACTGTATGACCCTGGGCAAGTCACTTAACTTCCATCTGCCTCAGTTTCCTCAATTGTAAAGTAAGGAACATAGCACTTACCTCACAGAGTTGTGAGAATTAAATTTTGTAACTTAACTGTGTTTAACACAGTGCCTGGCACATAGTAGGATCTTAGTAAATGCTTGACCCCCTCCCCCAGGGGAAATCAAAGGGTTATGCCAATTTCCTATTCCGCACCCCTCCCCAACATCCCTAGGGAATGTCTTCAAAGTGCTTCACACAGAAGATCTTAGGTTTTAAGGCTCACTGAGACCTTAGAGGTCAGCTAGTACAAACTCCTCATTTTACAGAGTAGGAAACTGAGGCCCAGAGATAAAGTAACTTGTCTAAGGTAACATAGCTAACTAAGCAGTTGAGCAGCCAAACTCGAACCCACGTCCTCTGACTTACAATTCACCATTTATTCAGTCCTCATAACAACCTTATGAGATAAAAAGTTTGACTGCTCCTTTATTCCTGATCCATTTTATGGATGAGAAAACTGAGACTAAATAGGATGTTAGAAATGAAGAAACTTTGGAGGCCAGAGGACTAAAGATGCAGAACTACATGGAACTTTACAAGTCATTAAGTCCAACACTTTCTTTTACAGATAAAGAAACTGAGGTCCAGAGAAAAAAGTGATTTTTCCAGAGCTGTATTGATCTGGGATTCTTTTTATTTATTTATTTTTAGTTTTCAACATTCATTTCCACAAAATTTTCTCCCCATCTTTCCCTTTCCCCTACCCCAAGATGGCATGCATTCTGAACCCCTTCCTTTTGTCTGCCCTCCATTTTATCATCACCACCTCTTATCCCCTTCCACTTTACTTTTTTTAAAGGGCAAGATAGTTTTCTATACCCCATTGCCTGTATATCTTATTTCCCAGTTGCATGTAAAAACAATTCTTAACATTTGTTTTTAAAACTTTGTGTTCCAAAGTCTCTTCATTCTTCCCTCCTCACCCATCCTCATTGAGAAGGCAAGCAATTCAATGTAGCTTATACATGTGTAGTTATGCAAAATGTTTCCATAATACTCATGTTATGAAAGACTATATTCCCCTCCGTACTATCCTGCCCCCCCAATTATTCTATTTTCAATTTTGACCCTGTCCCTTTCCAAAAGTGTTTGTTTCCGACAACCCCCTCACCCAATCTGCCCTCCCTTCTATCATTCCCCCCTCATCTTATCCCCTTCTCCCCTACTTTCCTGTAAAGTAAGATACCCAATTGAGTGTGTATGTTATTCCCTCCTTGAGCCAAATCTGATGACAGTAAGGTTCACTCATTCCTTCTCACCTCCCCGTCTTCCCCTCCACTGTGAAACCTTTTTCTTGTCTCTTGTATATGACATAATTTACCCCATTCTATCTCTCCCTTTCTCTCCCCACCATATTCCTCTCTCACCTGTTAATTTTATTTTTAGATATCACCTCTTCATATGAAATTCACCCTATGTCATCTATCTATCTATCTATCTATCTATCTATCTATCTGTCTGTCTGTCTGTCTGTCTGTCTGTCTGTCTGTCTGTCTATCTATCTAACTATCTATCTGTCTGTCTGTCTGTCTATCTATTTCCTCCAACTGAGGAGGAATACTGAGAAAGGTCTCATGAGTTACAAATATCATCTTTCCATGTAGGAATGTGAACAGTTCAACTTTCATATGTCTCTTGTGAGTTCTCTTTCCTGTTTACCTTTTCATGCTTCTCTTGATTCTGGTATTTGAAAGTCAAATTTTCTATTCAGTTCTGGTCTTTCCATCAAGAATGCTTGAAAGTCCTCTATTTCATTGAATGTTTATTTTCTTCCTGAAGGATTATACTCAGTTTTTCTGAGTAAGTGATTCTTGGTTTTAATCCTAGCTCCTCTGACCTCCAAAATATTATACTCCAAGCCCTTCAATCCCTTAATGTAAAAAGTGCTAGATTTTGTGTTATCCTGATTGTATTTCCACCATACTCAAATTGTTTCTTTCTGGCTGCTTGCAATATTTTCTCTTTGACCTGGGAACTCTGGAATTTGGCTACAATATTCCTAGGAGTTTTGCTTTTAGGATCTCTTTCCAGAGGAAATTGGTGGATACTATCAATTTCTATCCTACAGTCTGGTTCCAGAATATCAAGGCAATTTTCCTTGATAATTTCTTGAAAGATGATGTCTAGGCTCTTTTTCTGATCATGGTTTTCAGATAGTCCAATAATTCTTAAATTCTCTCTCCTGTATCTATTTTTCAGGTCAGTGGTTTTTCCAATGAGATATTTCACATGGTCTTCTATTTTTCATTCTTTTTAGTTCTGCTTTATAATTTCTTGATTTTTCATAATCATTAGCTTCCATCTACTCCATTCTAATCTTTAAGGAATTATTTTCTTCAGTGAGATTTTGAACCTCCTTTTCCATCTGGCCAGTTCTGCTGTTTAAGGCATTCTGCTCGTTGACTTTTTGGATCTCTTCTGCAATTTGGGTTAGTCAATTTTTTTGTGTTACTTTAGTCAGCATTTTTTAGGTCTCTTTTAGCAAGCTGTTGACTTTATTTTCATGATTTTCTTGCATCATTCTCGTTCCTCTTCCCAATTTTTCCTCTACTTCTCTTACTTGATTTTCAAAATACTTTTTGAGCTCCTCCATGGCCTGTGACCAATTCATATTCCTCTTGGAGGATTTTGATGCAGGAACTTTGACTCTGCTATCCTCCTCTGGTTATATGCCTTGATCTTCTTTGTCACCAAAGTAAGATTCTATTGCCTTAGGGTTTTTTTTTACAATATTTACTCATCTTCCTAGCCAAAAACTTGATTTTCTAACTCTTTGCAAGGTAGGACTCTGCTTCCAGTGGGGTAGGGGTAGGGGTTGAGGTGGGTGTAGGGGTGGGAGTACTGTCCCAAGCTTCAGGGATTTTGTATCAGCCATTTAATTCCCCCACCATCTGTGGGCCCAGAGCTCCAGAAGCAGCTTCAGCCATCAGCTAATGCTGCTGCTGTCACTGCTGGCACCACTACCACTGCCACTACCACCACTACCACTGCCACCACCCTGAAGCTGGGGCCATGTGCTCCTCTTTCACAGAGTTTTCCCATTGACCTTTTGGTGTTTGTGGGTTGAGAAATCTGGAAACTGGCAGCCACAGCTGCCAATAATTCAGTCCCCTGAGGCCTGCTGTGACCAGTCTGTGCTGGTGTCACCCATGCTGGACTATACTCCACTCCCTGCCTGGTGGGAAATACCCTTCCTGTCTACTTTCCAGGTTGTCCTGGGCTGGGGACTTGTTTCACTCTGTCATTTTGTGGGTTCTGTAGCTCTAGAATTTGTATAGTGTCATTTTTACAGGTATTTGGAGAGGTTTGGGGGAGAGCTCAGGGAAGTTCCTACATTTACTCCAGCCTTGGTTCTGCCCTAGACCTGGGATTCTTAACCTAGTTTTGGATAGATTTCAGGAGCTTTGTGAATTTGGATGAGAAAAAATTCATCTTTGTTTCCATTCCACTGAAATTTAGCATTTCCTTCAATTATTTAAAAGTGTGATTCTAAGAAAGGTTCTGTAGTCTTCCCCAGACTGCCAAAGGGGAACCATGACCCAAAAAAATTTTTCAGAAACCAAGGTAGAGGAAGGAGTATGATAGAGAAGACCTACTCCCTGCTCTCAGGTTAGAGATGAAGTCCAAGCCTTCATGGAACTCCTGGTCTAAAAGGACTCTAAAGTCATTATGTATCTTGAGGCAGAATCTGAATTCAGGCCTTCCTGATTCTAGGTCCAAATACTATCTATTAAACCATTCTTCCTCATGATCAGAAATAGATGATGTGGTAGATAAGAGTGCAGGAACTAGAATCAGAAAAACCTGAGTTCAAATCCTCCCTCAGACACTTACTTGCATGGAAAAGGCCAAGGTCTCCCACTGCATCCTGGGCCATCTCCAATCATCCTAATGGATATCTGGCCATTGGACTCATATGACTCTGGAGGAGAAAGTGAAGCTGGTGACCTTGCATAGTCCTCCCTCACTCAAATCAAAGTCCATTGCAGGGCATGTTATCATCTCCCTAATGTCATGGTCCTCTTCGAGAATGAAAGACAAACCACAACCACAATTCTGGGCAACTCAACCCCCAACTGCCTCAGTTTCCTCATCAGTAAAATTGGAACAATAATAGCTCCTATCTCCCAGGGTCTCTGTCAGTATCAAATGAGATATTATTTGTAAAGCATTTTGCAAACCACAAAGCCCATTATTAAGGGGAGGAGGTAGAATACAAAGGTAAGGCTAAGGTCAAGACTGCACATTGGCCTCTTTTTTCTGCATTTCTCAAAATGTATATCATTTATTACAAGAATAAACAAGGGAGAAAGTGTAGGTGACTCGGTGCAAAGTATACTCATTCCCAGAGACACGACTTTGAAAGCTCAGGTCCCATTCAAGGGTCACTGGCATCACCTTCCTATACAAACAGTGGAAAATGCTTAGAGATTCCACTGAGAACTATGGGTAAGAAAGATAAGCTCTCATTCTGCCCCAGCAGAATTTTCTAGGTAGATGAAGAATGAGGTATTGGCAGGTACAGGGTCTATGAAGGTAATACTTGCTGATATTTCAAAAAAATTAATATTTTCTTTCTCTTTTTTAAACTTTGCATTTTAAAGTACAATTTAGTTCTTCGTTTTCAAAATGTTTCATTCAGTTTTTGCTTCTTTGCTTTTTTGATGAATAAAAATGTCCTCTGTGATTAAATATACAATAAATATTCACTTTTTTAAAAATGAAAAACAAGATTTCCTGTCTGCACACTTGAATGAAATATGCTCATAGAACTATGGGTAATCTTTTAGTATTTTTAGAAGATAGCATGGTTGGATAGACAATATGGATAAGGCTAGAAAGCTGGCCTTAGAGCATGGAAGACACGAGTTCAAATCCAGTGTCTGACACGTAGCAGGCTGTGTGACTCTGGGAAAGTCTCTCACCTCTGAGCATTCCAGGCAGTCCAAAGGTGCCCACTTGTGAATCACTAAAAGAAGTTTCTTCAAGCAGGGGGCCCATATACCAGTGAAAACAGAGGTTTAGTCTTTTTCTCCTACATAGTGGGTGTGTGAACTTATGAACCTGTATGTCTCCATTGTAATTCAGTATTGTTTGCTAGAGGTTTGTTTAGGATTGTATTAATTTCATCAATAAATATTTCTTTGGCCTCCATTATATGCAGAGAGAGTACAGTGAGGAGGAGGGGCATACAAAGATATATGATATAATGATATGATATATGACATAACAGCATAATATAATATAATTAATATAATATAATAACAAAGCATCTGATCAGAGAATTTTCAGGTTGGAAAGAATTCTGTAGAGCGTTTAACACCATCTCCTCAGTTTTACTTTGCCTCTGCCTTCAAGGAGTTTATAGTCAAGTAGAGAAAACTTTAAAAAATCACGGATGTTTCCCTTCATCGATTTAAATCTGGAAGGAACTACAGAGGTCATCTAGATTGTAATGGCAGGGCTGTCTTTCTTTTTATTAATTGTATCCCCAGTGTTTAGTATAGTGCCTGGCATATAGTAGGTGCTTAATAAATGTTTATTGGATGTTGGATCTAGTTCAACCCCCTTCGTTTTACAGATGAAGGAACTGAGACTCAAGTAAGTGAAGGGATACCCAAAGTCACATAGGTAGCGAGCAGCAGAGTCAGAATCTTAACCAGGTCTTCTGACTCCAACTTAATTTTGCTAAGCTGATTTTTTTTTTCTCCTCTATCTTAAAATATTTGTTTCTTTTATTTGTTACAAGGTATGTAACTCAATGTAGAGGGGAAAGGAAGGAGATG